>NW_005803225.1:7531-12542 GCF_000240725.1 Microchloropsis gaditana
GCGTGGCAAGATGTGTATCCTATGCAGCGCAGCATGATTGTGCGACAGGCGAGACATTCGTGATTTATACAAGCGTGGCGGTCAGGGGCTTGAGAGGGGTTTCTGGTACATAAAAAGAAAAAGAATATGCTGTGCAGCGCCAAGCCCGCTCACGAATGTCTGACGTTGATTGGCATACTTGCCCTCATTTGTGTACGTTTGATGCTATGTCCCGAGTGCTTCACTAATCAGTTGCAGGTCGCGCGTTCATCTGCCATAAGACATCACACATCTACCAGCGCGAGACCCTTTCGAGGCAGCTACACGCATTTGATCATCGCGTGGTCAAGCTCTGCAAGACACTCGGCCTGCATGAGTGCTGGATCAATAACATACAGCGGACAAATACGACGACAGGCGAGATAATACACCAGTCGTCCACCCACAAATTGCCTCGGAAGCGTGTACGAAAATCAAATGACCGTTTCTTGATCATCCCAAATTGGCGAGGGAGCACTTCAAATATGACCGTTACCAAACGGGCGGAATGTTACCATTGGTGCACTGGCCGTTACGCATCATTAAGATAACATAGTGGTGTGTATTGAATGAAATTTTTGCACGTGTCTTTTGAGTTGGGGACGCGAACATTTTACAACAATTGTAGACTTTTCACGCATCCTCGCTGTGTAAGAGGCAGGCTCGGTTAACTCAAAAACTTGGCTTGTGCATGAAAAAAAGGCTTTTAGCGCGCAGCTGCCGAATAAAATATGCAACAAATGCTTCAAAAAAAGATTGACGAGGAATGTCTAAGTTCTTATTTTTACGTATTCCTGTTCTCTACTCCATTTATTCTTTCTGCCCTCAAACCTACTAGGGATAGGACACATAGGGGCATCTCACACTCCCTTGCCACAGCCTTGGAACCGTAACTACTAGCCGCAACAGATGAAGAGATGGCATTAAAGCACTGGCTTAGAGCAATGTTGAGCTTTTCTGTCGCGTCATATGCCTGGGTTGTCTGGCATCATGTACCGTCCGAAGAGACAGCCTATCCAGTCCCTCGATTTAGTGCACTTTCACAAACACAGGACCCTGTGAACACTACTTCCATAAGCATTATGGCTATGAGATCTGCCCCCACATTCATACATATTCCTAAGACCGGAGGGACATCAATCGAAACAGAATTGGCCATCCGCGGTATACATGTTGGTAGGTGCGCATTTTTAAGGAAGGAGGATGGAGGCCAGCGCACGTACAAAATTAAGCAAGGGCGTTGCAATGGGTGGCACTCATTACCACTTGAATACGTCAACAATAGCATCACTGTCGTGAGGGATCCAATGGATCGATTACTCAGCGAATTTTGTTGGGAACGCGCAAGGGAGATATATCGAGCCGAGCTTTCTTGTGAGGGACTATCGAGTTGGATTTTGGACATTTTATCGAATGAAGTGACGGACAACAACCACATATATGATTGTCACCTACTACCCCAGTGGGAGTATGCAAAATGGGCTGATAGCATCGTCCCGTTTTGTGCATTAGGAACACCGCATGGAAATAAATTGCTAGCTGAGCACTTCGAAGTTGCGAGCTTTACCCTGCGTGAGGAGAATCACGTTTATATGCGTGATGGAGAGTGTAAAACTTTTACCAACTCTGTGCAAAGGGCTTTTAATGTCACCAACTGTATTTCATCGACGGCGTATGCCTTGTTCCAAGACACTTATCGGCTTGATTACAAGTATCTTCGGAAACATTTCACGTGTGCATGAAGAACTGCACAACACAACAAAAAACGCTCTCGGTAACAGAATGACATCCATCTAATCGAAGCCTAGGCGCCTTTGTCCCTCATTTATTGAAATTCTCACTAACAGCTCTACTATTATTTCATGCCTGCTGTTAGTTCGCAGGTATAAGGTACACCTTGGCATTGCGATGAGGGGGCAAGCAACATATTTAATGCACAAAATATTTAACATCGACTGAACAAGGTATCAAAAATGTGGTACATGACAAGAATAACGTTTGCGAGGAGAGAACGCTGAACAAGAATTTTGTTTCTGAAGATGCATAGGTTTTCAGGGCTTTTGTGAGGACACCTTTTCATATATTGTACTTGTTTGTGAGGACACTTTTCCATATATTCTACTCCTTCATCCTCCATACGATCTATTGGCGGAGACTTCGCGTTGCTCCTGGCTTGCGAATAACACAGTGGGGACGAAAAACACTGTCGAAGGTTTACCTCGGGAGATCCTTCATTGAGGGTTTTCGAATGGCACACATTTATCCTTATATTGTATGGAAAGTCATGCCCCTCTACATAATCCACACACCCTCATGCTTGACATGCGCATTCTCAGCCTTCGTCTTTTCCGGTATTGCCTGGGGTTATGCCTTCATCCTTCTTTGACTCCTTTCTTCCTCAAGTGTTCCTACATTCGTCACCCACTTGTGCCACATCATCTCTACTTCTTACGGTCCTTTCCCCAAATACACGGAGAGCCCTACCTATCCTGGGTTTGGGTGAATACCTACAATGTCGACTGTACTGCTGAGGGCTTCAGGCTGACGAGTGGGTTGTCATTCCTGTACGGAGTGCTGCTAAGCAAAAAGCGCAGCGTAAAAACGTGCTAGAGGCTCGATTGTTTGAGCTAAGCATTGTGGGAATTGCTAAGGGCAATTTCAGCCATAAGAGGAAAGGATGAGGGCCAAGAACGAGGCATGGAAGCCCATGTTCACCTGTGTCCATTGGGGAAATCCCATTCTTGCGTGTGTCATTCATGCCTTCCGATTACGTTGCAGTGAAATAAAACTAGTCCATGTCGATGAAAATTGGTGCCAGTCCAGGTCTTAACCGGCTCCTTTTTGGTGATCTACAGAGAAGTGCTTGTATCCCAGATACTTGCGACATTCCTGAGTACGCAAGGAGACTCTCGTAATTACTTTGTCGGAGGCGAGACGCTTTAAATAATCGAAGAATGCTTCCTATTTTCAGAGTGGATCTGTGCTGTGACACACACTTACTTTGATCATAGTTGTCCTCGATATTCCTGTTATAAAATAGACAAAGAGGGAAAACAATATGACTTGAAAGTAGACATACGCAAGGAGAATAAAACTTGGCGCAAATTATTCGCCCTAGAATCTTGTCACATCTTGCAACGAGAAAATGTGTCATGATAATTATTTTATGAAGGCCCCGCAAAGGGCAATGAAATCAAGATGACAGAAAGGAACGTGGAGACGGAGGCATAGCCTGGCACACCCAGATATATGCCTTGCCCGCGCAATGTCGCTGCGCATTAGCCTTTGGTACTATTTTGTATTACTTATTCTGCCACAGAGGGATCTTTACCGATGAAGTTTCATCATAGGCATGCTCCCACCTCGATATCAAACTACAACGTTGCACCATAAATGGATTCTGGGGACACACCATTGATCACGAATGCGAGCGGGACCGCTTTCTAGGATCAATACTAGTGACTACCGATCGGGTTTACAAGCGACGTTAGTTTATCTCTGCCATCTGGACCACCTTTGTGAGATAACCTTCTCGATGCAGCAACTCGACTCGATAATGAATTTTGAGGTAGCTATGTCATTTAGCGTTGTTAATCTGTGGTGACGTTCAACGGTGACATCTTTAGAGAGGGAAGGCAAGGCGATTGAGAGACAAGCCGGGAGGAAGAATAGAGGTCCATCACCATTTGAAAGTTTCATGGACCTGACGGCAGCTGACAGGAAGATCAAAGAAGTGGGTTTTGTGAATATTGCTCACAAATAATGTACAGGAGTGCGCCAGAAGCGCGACGAGGTTGCGCGGGCAAGGCAATCCGGGTATGTATAAGCCTTCGGCGTCGTGCATTTCAGCGACGGTAGGACTGAGCTCTTTCGCTCCATAGGCCCCAGCCCAGCCTCTCAGCCCCTCGTCATATAGAAGTCTTATGTGGCCTTCACACGCCCTAGGAATGCTAACTTGAAAAGGACCCAAATAACACTTAATTCCCACTCGCACACGCTCCGCTCGACTCGGGGCCTCCACCAGGGAATGTCCGCACTTCAAAATTCCATTTGTTGATCATCCCAAATTGGCGAGGGCGCACTTCAACAATAACCTTTTTCAAACGGGCGTAATGTTACCATTGGTACACGGTGATAGACCTGTCTCTTTCTAAAGTCATCCCAAATAGCTGACTTCATCTGACCATTGGCAGTGTTACTTGTTATTCTTAGTACAAATATATGACCATGACTTATTATATTCGCATTAGTCTACGACCCACTGCTCTCATATTATTAACGTACACGCAAACACCCAACACAGCACCCCAACGTGATCGCCATCAGTTATACACAATAACGATATTGTTTCAAGCTATCCGTCATAGGCCTCAATCATTACTAAGAAAGCGGGACCCACGCACCTCTGCAGTGTCAGATGGCCAAAACGTCCCTCCCTTTCCAACAGTCTACGTGCTGCAACTTTTATCGACGCATCTCAATAGTGTCCCTCGCCGTTCTCAGCCTGACCCTGTTTTTTTTTTAATTTTAACACGCGCTTCGACGTGACCTTGTACAAACTCCTAGCCTTCAAACTGATATGCAGAGCTTGACCACGCCATGTATCAAATGCATGTAGCTGCCTTGGAAATGTCGCGCGTTCGTAGATAGATGTCTTATAGGAGATGAGCACTCGACCTGCAACTGATCAGTGAAGCACGCGAGACATAGCATTAAACGTACACAAATGAGGGCAAGTATGCCGAGTCAAAGTCAGACATTAACAAGCGAACTTGACACTGCACATCATATTCTTATTCCTTTCATGTACCACAAACCCCTCTCAAGCCCCTGACCGCCACGCATGTACACGTAGGCATCTCTCGCCTGTCATACAACCATACTACGCTGCATAGGACATATATTCTGCGACGCATACCTTGCTTCTTGCTCCCTAACCCTACATCTCTGCTCAGGACATGGGTCAAACGTTGCTCCTACTCATCTCCCTGCA
>NW_005803225.1:14572-14690 GCF_000240725.1 Microchloropsis gaditana
CAACAGCACCGGCACTTCATGCAAGCCTCGCCCCTATGCTCATGCCCGCTTGGACGGACAATCATCGCTTCTATGTGTTGGGGGGGATCTTGACACGGGACCAGATCGATGAGCGTTT
>NW_005803224.1:0-511 GCF_000240725.1 Microchloropsis gaditana
AGGGAGGGAACAAGGGAGGGAGGGAGGGAGGGGCTTTGGCGTCTTCTCTTGTAAATAAAAGGTGAAGGTAGGGGCGGAAAAGGAAGCTTTGAGGAGCACATGGGAGGTCATCCACACGGCTTTCCTTCCCTTACTCACTCACTCACTCACTTCCTTCCTCCCTCCCTCCAGGCAAGAT
The DNA here is from genome assembly GCF_000240725.1 of Microchloropsis gaditana. Lineage (NCBI taxonomy): Eukaryota > Eustigmatophyceae > Eustigmatales > Monodopsidaceae > Microchloropsis > Microchloropsis gaditana. The sequence goes on from NW_005803224.1 coordinate 179, forward strand.
GAGCCTGATCGAGAAGCTCATGTACCGTCGTTTTTTTTCTCGGAAAAACGAGCTGCCCGGCATTGCCCAATGGATGACTCAGCAGCAGCACAAGCGGATATATGCCGAGGATGTCCTGCGTCTGGTGTGTACCTCCCTCCCTTTCTCCCTTCCTCCCTCCCTCCTTCCCTTCCTTTGTCCCTCCCTCCTTCATCTCTCCCGTGGCGGTCTTTTTTCTCCTTACCCTTCGGACCTTCTCCCTCTCCTTTGCCGTCATGATCCTCTTGTCATACGCGCAAGTCATTTTTATAGCTCTTTCATCAGAGCCAGGCCGCGAGCACGGGCCTGGCAGTG
>NW_005803224.1:1253-2908 GCF_000240725.1 Microchloropsis gaditana
GACAGAGCCAGGGAGGTTGCTACGCACGGAGAAGGGAGAAGAGGACGTCATGATAGAGCAAGATATGTATTTTCTCGCAGAAGTCCACCGCAAGAGAGGCGGAGGATGATGATGCTAGGCTTTTATGCTTCTGATTATCGCTCCACCCAGATAAAGAGTTTGGCGAAAAAGAAAAAAATTACGTGAAAAGGACCGCGTTGGGAGCTCAGAAGGAACTATGGAGTTCTGGGTAGAGGAAGCACTGTCAAGAAAGAGTGCACTTTGTTTGGATTGCCAGGAGACGTCTTTTTACTTAATTTGATATGTAGGACCGAGTGAACGGGAAACCTCATCTACCGTCCGCACGGCCGAGCGGATAATTTTACAACCTTTTGACCCCGTGGCGTTTTTCCCCGAGACATGCGGTGAGGAAACGACACGAGGCAATCTGGGATGACATCCAGTAGTATACTTTTTCACTGCGACGCATGTTGGTGGTATTTAATTCGTTTTAATGGAGGCCGGCGGCTGGGGCGTGAGGTAGTTGAGGAGAAGTAGGGCCCTGGCCTGCGTGCTGCGACGCGTCGGGCTCAACATGAACATTACGAGGCTTGCAGAGGCCCTATAGCATGGCGCGCGAAGCATTGTTGCAATTGCAGGTGCTGTAGTCGTGTCGTGCGAGCCCATAATTGTTTTTGTGGTGGAAGTGTTCATGAAGGGAATCCTGTAAGATGCTCCACTCCCCCAGCCCAATAGGCTTTCCAACTGCCTCATTTGCCCTCCCTTTGATTTCGTGTTATACGTATGCTTAGCTTTTCAAACAGGCCGAACAAGTTCACACGCCAGCATGAACTCGACGCCCGCGGTAAATATTGCGTCTTCTCCGGGCGAGGGCTCAGAAGCGGAGACCTCCGCCCCTTTGGTCACTCAGGAAGCGGAGTTGTCGGCGTCACCGGCGTCCGAAACTCGCACTGAGCAATCAGAGTCTGCGTCCACAGCCAGCACCGACCCTTCAGAAAACACGTCGACCATGACCAATGCGAGCACGGGCGTTCTTTCCACCTCCACCGCTACGGAGATTTCCCCCCCCTTGGTGGCTCCCACCCCGACTTACCCCGGGCATTGGACGAGGGGGGCTGGACGAAAGATCATCGTCGGAGTCTGCGCCCGGGAGAAGAAGGCAAAATCCAAGGCCATGAACGAGATTCTTTCCCGGCTGGATCGAAAGAAATTCCAGGTCCTGATCTTCGGAGACCAATGCATCTTGCAGCTGCCCCCGGAGCAATGGCCCTTTTGCGATGCCCTCATTGCGTTTTACTCCACAGGTTTCCCCTTGGCCAAAGCAGAAGCCTATGCAGAGTTGGTCAAACCCTACGTCCTGAACGATTTGAGCATGCAGCGTGCCCTCCACGACCGGCGCTGCGTGTACGACTTGCTGATGGAGAACAACATCGACGTGCCCGTGCACGCCTATCTGAACCGGGATGAGCCCGGAGGGGGAAGGTTGGAGGAGTTCGATGAGTTCATCGTGGTGAATGGGATGCAGGTGGGACGGAGGAGAGGAAGGACGGGGGGCGGTGTGGGAGGGCATTGGTCTTGGCGTGTCACGGCCCTGGAAGGGAGGAAGTCTCGGACACTGACGTCATGGGCTTGCCCCCCTCCCTCCCTCCCTCCCT
>NW_005803224.1:2918-3244 GCF_000240725.1 Microchloropsis gaditana
CCCGCCGTGTGCGTGGTCCTGTCTACCCAGACCGGTGTCCTTGTCCCCACCCTCAAGTCCCAACCCTTCAGGGCGGCATCATCCCCCCCGCTCCAAACCTCCTCCCCCCTCCCTTCCGGATCCATCAAGACCGCCGTCCAGGCCTCTACGGGCTGGCCCAACAACGTGTGTGCCCGCCAGCGGGAAAGGAGACGAAGCTCCCCCGTGTCCTGAAGGCGGTGGAGGGAGATGCTGCCGTCGCTGTGGCTGGAGAGGACTGAGTCATGCGCCACGTCCAGGGACAGTGCCATGGGAGAGGAGGACATGGAGGAGGAGGAGGAGGAGGA
>NW_005803224.1:3254-5363 GCF_000240725.1 Microchloropsis gaditana
AGGCAATGGCCTCCGCATAAGGTATATTCTGCCTTCCAAATGGCCTCCGCATAAGGTATATTCTGCCTTCCAAATGGGCGATACACTTTTTCATCCCATGCGAGAGAGCGTCTGATTCCATTTTCTCCCTCATTCTCAACCCCCCTTGTTTCTCTTCCATACCTCCCCAGGGGAAGATGCCGTGGGGCATTTCTGCGAACAAATACCGCTTCTTCGGGTCGATTGCTTCCTCCAGAATGTATTCGTAGTGGAAGTAGTCCCGCCAGAGCTTGAAAAGGAAGGAATTGCAAAACGCGTCCCATCCCTAGGAAGGGGGTAGGGAAAGTGAACAGAGGGCTCCTCCATGGTCGGCCCGGGGCAGTGACATGTTCGACGCCGGACATCACCGACAAGATGCGAAAACAGAAAGCCGTACCTGGTAGTCCAGGGGTAGGAAGGCCGCACTCCACATGAGCACGAAGGCCGTCCCTGCCACGACGCGCCAGGTCGGAAAAAAGAGGCCCGCCACGCAGAGAAGGGAGAGGATCACCACCAGGTAATACCAGCTCATCATCACGCCCATCGTCAGCATGGCCAGCGCCTCCCGAAAGAGCGACATGTCGCCGTTGTCCCGGGCCGCCAGGGCGACCCTGATCATTTTGCCTCCCGCTGCCTTATATTGGACACCTGGGGACGAGGGGGGGCTAGAAGCGGTCTGAGAGTTTGCTACCCCGTTCGTGGAAACATTCGTTTCAGCTTGCGGCGTCATATCTCCCTATTCACACCGACGGTGGGGGATCCTCGTAACCGCCTGTGGGATTGCGTGTGGTTGGGAGGGGCAAGCTTATACTTCAGAAACTCGCGGTACCCCAGTGTTCATAAAGTCATCGTATTCCAATTAATATCGAGTTCTTTTGAGGCAGATTTATTGGCAGACACTAATGAACGGTGCCAAGTCACGCACATTTGGGAACATGATGGTACCAGAGGATTAGGAAGCGAATCGATGATTCCTGGCACAGACATGGATACGCGACGACTCCTCAGCGCAGGGTCCGTCGAAAATCACCTGTTGTCTCCATTGCCAAACACAGGCAGAAAGTTTCCATCTAAAGCTCAAATCAAAGACTCAAATGTGCTCAGGGCCCCATACAGCGTGACACAGATACAGACACATGCGTTGCGAGCAGCGAATCGAGAAGCGGCGATGCCCCGTCACCGACTTCCATCATCCGGAGGATGTCGGTTAAAAGATTCTGGGCACAAACCCCCGTTACGAGTTACAAGCGGACAAAGGAAATGCTCAAAATGACTTTCGAACGCCATTCCATCCCATCGGAACCGCTCCATGCCCGCAGACTCAAAGTCACGGAGGCGCCAGCACCGTACGCCACAAGCGACTTGTAGGCAAGCGATGACGTCATCCGGGTTCGACCAACCTCCTCCCCCCCCCCCGCAAGCTTTTTGGTTTTTAAGTTTGTTCCCATTCTTCAGTGCACAACGATGGCATCCTTCGTTCAATTGTTCAGTGTTGCATGTGTACGAATCAGTAAAGGGAGCTACCGGTAGCCATCACGGTGAGATTGTTGATCTAAACTTTGAAACATTCGTTAGTTATCGTTTTTCATTTTCCACTGTCACGGAGAAGGATGCCTGCAGAAGATTTTTCGTTTGATACTTTGATAGATCTACAGTATATACACGTCTTAACCTGCGCCCCTCCCATGTTCCGGCACGTCACGCGCCATACTGCCACAAATGCAGGGCTCGGTCGTAAAATGAGGCAGATATCAAAACCCCCGTCCCCACCGTTTCCATGTGCCTCCCCCCCCTCCACCAATCGATCCCGTAGACCATCGAAGCGTGCCCATCGTACCCAGCCTTCTTCTTCCAACCTCTTCCCTCCTCGTACTTCAAGACACATGCACCTCCGTGCATTGCCGCCACTGCCATTATACCTCCCTCCCCTGGGTGCCACTTGATCCTCCACAACCCTCCTCCTGCCTCGTCGCACTCACTCTCACATATCGGCCGCACCCCGAGGGCCCGGACATCCCACAGTCGAAGCACCCCATCATAAGACCCGGTCACCGCCTTTCTCTCTCCCCCCACCCTTGCCCCCTCCCTCCC
>NW_005803224.1:5373-7281 GCF_000240725.1 Microchloropsis gaditana
GGGTCTCACTGGTGGCGCCGAGCCGCACAAGCCGTGCTGTCCTTCGCGGTAGACGGGTGCCCTCGGGCCTCTCCTCATTGCCTTCCCACCCGCATGATCCCTCCGATCCAGACACCTGCAGGCGGTAGAAGACAATGCAGCCCGTTGACACCGCACATGCCAGGATCGGTGAGGAGGAAGACGACGGAGAGGAGGGTGGGGAAGAAAAGAACAGGGAGGAAAAGGATGCGGGGCACCATCTGCAGTCCAGCACACCCCCGCCCACTTCCACAATCTCTACGGGGATCAATCGATGGTGACCGCCTGAGCTACTCCCGTCCGGATCCATTTGATGTCTGCTTTCTGACAAATAATACAGGAGAAGACTACCTTTGCGAATGTCCTCCCCGCCTTTCCCCCCTTCATTTACCTCCTCCTCTTCCGCCTCCTCTGCCTCCGCTGCCTGCTCCTTCGCATCCCTTGCGTTGCCATGAAATCCTCCATATATTTCATCTGCCTCCCTAGTTAGATTTCTGTCCTCGGTCTCCAATTCACGACTCTTCACAAGCTGATAGGTCGCACAGACGGCCCAATTCTCCCAGCCTGCCCGGGGACAAAACTCGGCCGAGCAAGCAGTGTAGCCCGTGTGGTGCACCTCTCCCAGAAATCCTGCTGCCGGAGACAAGGGCGTGGGGGACATAGACCTGTCAAGAAATCGCCAGGCACGTTACAATGGATGAGGTCCGGAAAACTTTGGTACCTTTCAAGACAAAGAGATCGGCTACCCATGGCCCGTGTGTCTCGCTAGCTCGCCGGGAAGTGAACGAGATGCCCCCAAAAGGCGTGTCTCGCATACCCCATGGCCCAAGCCCGCCCTCGTGTGCACGCCCCGCACGCGATGCTTCTGCGAAATGCTTGGAGGAGACGCTAAATTTGCTGAATTGTGCTGTGAATGACAGGAGTTCGTCGATTTTGGGCTTCCTCCCTCCTTTGCTTCCGGCTGGCCCCCTCGAGTAGCCATGCCATTGCTTCTATCCCTTTCCCAAAAGCCTGTCTCATTTTCCCTTCATGCACGCTCGATTGACCCCCACACAGACAGAGAGCCACAGTCACAGTATGAAAGGAGATGGGGCCCCAAATTCACGGATCCGGGGTTGGCATCAGCAAAGGAGGCGGCGTATTACGATGATGGGGCAGGTATGTCACATACTCGTGTCCCTGGTCCCCTCTCATGCCGCATTTTGCGCCCGCCTAAACATATGCAAAATCCCGTTTGTGCTGTCCTTGCAGGTGTTTGTGGGTTTGTGTCTGGGTGCAGTGGGGGCAGAGACGACATACCCGTGTAGGGGTTCGCGGTCGTCCTATTACTTCTGTGCGTGTTCTGCTGCTTTCATCCCATCCCACTATGAGGGATGCGGCAGCCTATCATGGGAATGGGAAAGAAAAGGAAGACACCATCAAACAACACGGTATGGGCACATAAAGCGCGCGGAGTGCTTTCCAGAAGGCGGTGAACAGGTGCGTGGAGAGGTCGGGTGTTTGCCCGTGATGAAGCGGGCCTAAGGGGCTTCCTTTCTAATCCCTCGCGCCCCTCCCCCCCACAAAGCCAGCCTCACTCTCTCCCTCTCTTCGTGCACAGTCGCGACATCTTTCCCAGCTCTTCGCCCCCCCCAGGCCCGGGACACAAGGTCTCTGGGCCCTTCGTCGCCGCACCTCGGAGCAGGAGGAAGCGGATGTGGACTCGGAGAACCGTCGGAGGAAATCCGTTCCCGTCACCTCTTTGGAACAGCTGCATCAGGTGGTACGTGACACTGGCTTGACGCGCCCAGCATCGCTGCCTCCCTCCCTGCCTCCCCTCTTTCCATCTTTCCACCCTCACCTGCTCCTGACCGCCTACCTCTTTTCTCCCCTCCCTCCCTCCCCCTCCCT
>NW_005803224.1:7291-11199 GCF_000240725.1 Microchloropsis gaditana
AGCCCTGCTACTCCTGGCAGAAATGCGCTCCCTGCCCGCCCTCCTTCCCGACCTCATCACTTACAACACCCTCATCTCCGCCTGCGCCAAGGGCCACCGGCCCCGGGACGCGCAGCGCCTGGTCAAGGAGCTGGAAGGGGAGGGCGGGCGGATCCTTCCCTCCCTGGTAACGTACAACTCCCTCTTGGCCGCCCTCGCTCAGGCGGGGCAGTGGAAAGAGGCCATGCGGGTTCTGCAGACTCTGCAGCGGAAGAACCTCCGGCCTGATGTCATCACTTACACCAGCCTCATCCAGGCTTGCTCCAAGGCCCGACCGTCCCAGGTGAAGAAGGCGCTTTACTACCTGGAGCTGATGAAGGAAGCGAGGGAGGGCGGGGGAGAGGTCACGCCGGACGCGGTCGCCTACGCGGCGGCCATCGAGGCCTGCGCACGGGGGGGGCCCAACGCGGGCTGGGGGGAGACGGCCTTGCGGCTCTTCGAGGAGATGCAGGAGCGAGGGATGGAGGCGCCGGCGCAGGTCTACCGGGCCTTAGTCCAGGCGTGTGGGAACGACGTCGTCCCCGAGGGCAGGGCGCCAACGCCTTCGGGGCCTTCGGGGGCCTCGGACACGTCGGCGGCAATGCGAGCGTCCACCCCCCCGGCCCCGCGACGGCCCATGACCACGGCCCGGGTCTGGTCCCTCCTCCAAGCCTGCCCGCCCGCGCACCGGAACAACTTCGTCTACACGGCGGCCGCCAAGGCCTGCGAGCGGGGCCGGGACTGGGGCATGGCCCTCCGGCTCGTGGAGGACATGCGCCGGCTCGGTATCGAACCCGACGACATTACGCACGGGCAGCTTTTGCACGTCCTCGCCTCCATGGGCCGGTGGGAGGAGGCCTTGGGAGTGCTCGCCTCCATCCGGCGCCGGAACGTCCGGCACTACACCTCCGCAATCCGGGCCTGCGGGTTGGCCGGGGGGGCAGCCGCGCGGGAGGGGATGCCTCTGTACGTGAGGATGAGGGAAGAGGGCCTCGTGCCCGACCTGTACGTCTACAATGTGGTTCTCCAGGCGTTGCGGGCCGCGGATTGTGACTTGCCCGGGAACGGGCAGCCTCTTTCCTCCCCGTCCTCACCCCCTTCCTCCCCCTCTTCCTCGACTTCGGTCGCCGACGACGCCCTGGCCCTCTACGAGGAGATGTGCGGCAATTCCCCCGCTAAGTACGCCGCGGGGACCCTGTCTTTTGGGAAAAATAACAGACGCGGGCAGCAGCTCCCACGCTCTCTCCCGCCCCCGCCCCCCGTGACCCCAGACATCGTCAGCTTCACCGTCCTCATCTCCATCCTTGAGAGGCACGGGCGACACGCGCAGGCACTGCGGGTTTTTCAGGACGGGGTCCGTGCCCAGGTGCTCATGACCACGCCCCTCGACACCCTGTGGGAGAAAGACCTGTCCCGACTCTCGTTCCAACTCGTGCGCGCTGCAGTGGACTTCTCCGTGGGCGAGTTGGTAGCGGACTTCCGGCATCAGTTGAAGGCGGCAGCGGGGACCAAGGACCCCGACGTGCAGGACCTGGTCTTGATCACGGGCTCGGACGTCCGGGGAGCGCGAGGAGCGGGCGGTGGACCCAGGCAAGATGGGATGGGGAAGGAAAGAATGGGAGCGGCGCACGGACAGGTGCCAGAGACGCGGCAAGCTTTGGCGCGCTTGGTTTTGTCAGAGAAGGGATTAATACCCGCAGATGAGGAGTCGAGAAAACCAGGTGTCCTTACAGTGCCAGCCAATGTCATGCGGCAGTGGCTTTGCAAGCAATAGTCAGGTATATAGATGCGGGCGCATGAACGATGGCAATAAAGTAAAATAACCGTGCGGACAAGAGGATCGATATTCACACGTATATGAAAGGCGTTTCCGCGGTTTTGAATGGCATTAACTGGCATTAAAGGCTTTCTTTATTAAGAATGTGGTGAAGCGTTGACCAGTGAAAAGTACGTGACGTTTGCAAGTGTCGCATGTAGACAACATAGCTCCGTTCTCGTCTCGAGGACACGAAGCATTTTCCCGCACATCACGCACCATGCCGTAACAAAGTAAGGCCTTCAAATTTGTTCAGAATTAAACACAGTCCAACAGGTATGATCACCTTGTTGCTGAGTTAGGGACTGCGAAACGAGGGCTTTTGTGACCGTGGTGGCATAACCCTGAGTAACGGTTCCTAACGGCTCGGGGCGTTGGGATAGCCGTTGAGCGGTTTCACATATTGCTGGCGGCACCAGGACTGTCGGTTACGCGCGTGTGCATGACTTCATGTTTGGAAATGCAAGGATACCATGCATAAATTCCGGGCAATGTAATGATGAGGCATATACTTTTTATGGAATGCTAAAATCTTGTCAAGGCAGCTCGATCTCAGACGTCATATTTGAAAGCGTTTCCGTAGGCAACTTGATTTCTTCGCCCCCACCCTTTCAAAGGCTGGTTGACATCCGCATCATTCACTCGGCTTCTTTTTTTATGCTTCCTTTCTATGCTCGCCTTCAATCCCATTACGCGCATACGCAGTCACATCTTTTCCTAATCATGCGCTTCTCTACCTCCATCGCCTCCGTCCTCTTCGCCGCTGTGCCTATGGCCATGGCCCGCACTGTCATGATTGGTGACTCCATGTTTGCCGGGGGGAGCAAGGTCAATAATTGGCTTCAGGTACGCCCGATGAAGAGGAATTTTTTCACAAACGTGTTCCTCGCCTGTGCATACCAATATGGGTGGTGACTCCCTTGTAAACGCATGGGGATGTCATACCTTGAAAATTGTCGAGCTCCTCAGCCTTTTCCTACTCACCAGTCACTCTTGATCGCATTTTCCTCCCCCTTGTTGCGTACCGATAGGAATGGGCAGGGCATGAGATCGAGAACATCGCCATCGTCGGTGCCTCGCTGCATGAGGGGTGGACCGAGAGCATTCCAGCAGAATACGCAGAGCTCGACAAGACGGTGGTGCCTACCACCATCATCATGGATGGGGGCGGGAACGATGTCATCTCCAAACGCAGCGATTGCGAGTCTATGGACGACGCCTGCAGGCTTCAAATCGACGAGGCCGTGAGCATCGGCTCCGACCTGCTGGAGCAAATGCACGAAGACGGAGTGGCCCATGTCATCTGGATGGGCTTCTTCTACATCGGTGGCTTGGAGAAGGCGGCAGACTACGGCACGGAGAAGGTGGCGGAGGCCTGCGCGACGGCAAAGATTGACTGCCACCTGGCCGACCTGCGAGACTTGCAGATCCCCCGCGGGTGGGACGGGGTGCACCCAACGGACGAGGGCTACAAGATGCTGGCGGAGAGGATCTGGGAGGTGAAGCTCGAGAACCACGTGCCTATTTAAAGGAAGGGCGAGGTCCGGGGCGGCAGTAGAGAGGAGTGAGATCAGGAGTGAGTCGGGAGGCGGGGCGCCGGAGGAAGCTTGGGGGCAAGACGGGCTCGACAGAGAAAGCGGTAATATGTAGACGAGTTAGGCAGAGAAAACAGGGGATGGGATCCCTTGTGTTTCAACTCGGTGAAGGTGGAGGATCCGCCTTACTTGCATGTGCATGTCTACATCTCTGCTCTGAGCCCGGCGATTGAAGATTCGGTGCGTTGGCAAGGGCGCAGGAGCAGGAAAGAGGTAGAAGGGACATACTCGCACGCTAACGCAGACGTTAGTCCTGAAAACAACAAGGCTTTAAAGTACAATGTCGGAGGTATCCACATAGGCCGCACAGACCGGCTCTCGTTGCCTTCGCTCCTCGCGTGTCCCCCTTGTTCCTCTCTCCGTCCTTCCTTTCCTCGGACGGAGCCTCCGTACCAATAGGGAATCAGGATACGGAGGGGCGAGGCAATGTGGTGCCTGAAAGTGCTCGCCTTGACCAAAACCCCGGTCACTTGTAGTCT
>NW_005803224.1:13100-14660 GCF_000240725.1 Microchloropsis gaditana
CCCTTCCAGCCGTACCTCCACCGTCCCGCCCCCAGCCTCCACTCTGAACAGGGCAATGACCCGCAAGAAAGGCCGCGTCAAACGCAACCAGGGGGCAGCCAACTCCCACACCGGGTGGTAGCGACTTCCGACCTGGACGAACCAGGACACGCCCTTCGCCAGGCTCAGGGACCGAAGGAGGGCGTGCTCCTCCCCTTCCTCGCCTTGGTCCTCGAAGTTTCCAGGCTCCGAACGCTTTCCCGCTGAGCTTTCTCCTCCCTCCCGGCGGCGTAAGGTCAAGGTCGTTCTGAAGCCTCCCAACGACAGGCACAGCTTGCCAGCACGCCATTGGACACAACCCGCGCCGCACTCGAAGCTTGCAACATGCAGTTCCCAGCAGGGGTTGATGATGAAGGAAAGCCCTGGGAGATGGGCCCGTAAAAATTGAGGTCCGATGCTGCGAACGAGGTGTTGAAGGCACCACCACGCAATGCCAAGGACCACCGCCACGATAAGCCACAGGACTACGAAAGCAGAGAGAAAGAACATGCTGTGCGCGGCGGCAAAGAAGAGGGAACGATCTGATAGCTACAGAAAGGTGGCAGGGACGATCACCGCCTGAATTTAGGGCCGGGGGAGACGGGCCATACCACCCTGTCGCGTCAAGGGCTTCAAATCCTCCCAGTCACCTGGGAGTACTGGGGAGTACGATCAAGATGGACACGGGAATGAGCATGAGAGGAAGTAAATCTACGCCCGGTGTTTGGGCGCCGCGGGATCACTTCCGCACCAACCTCGGGTCTGGGAACAAGCAGTTCCAGCGAGAGGGAGGGGAAAGGCAGGACGTTGAGCCGTCAGACTTGCCTACTTTTCGTGTCTGGACGAGGTGGCGGTCATCAAGAGATTCGCTGCGGGGGTCTGAGAGTTCATTTGACGCAAGTAGCCTTTGATCAAAAGCTAACGGGTGGTCAAGCCCTTTATATGCGCATACGGTCCCTCGCCTCCCACTCATCACGAAGTGACTACCCGTACGTTCGCACACAGCCCGACCATGCAGAACAAATGCAATCATGGCGTTGCTTCGATATGCCAAGGGTGCAGCAATGAGGAGCCCTCGTAGTGTAAGAGAGGATGTTGCAGGATTTTGCAATTTTGTCAATCCATTGCAGAGTTGAACTTCACGCGTGCTGACGGAGGAAAGAGGAGGGATGACCGCGACACGCCACTGCCTACTATATACGTACACTGCTGCCATCACACTCATGTTATCATCCTTTGCCGTGGCCGGGAAAACGTACGCCGACGCGGCGGCTTTTCTGACCCAGGTACGGAGTCTGCGCCCGTAGTAGAATCGGGACGGACGTGGCAACGTAGCACTTCCCCTAGTATGTCAAGGAGAGCCTTGATACCAGTCACTCCCGAGCCTGAACACAACGACATACACATGTACCGGCAGGCACCATTGCTTTCTCGGACGCAGACATATTGTCGGAGAGGGTGGACTGCCTTGCAGGAGGACCTTCGGGCTCGGGGAAGGCGGCCCCTAGCGAGCACCAAGCGCGCTAACCCGCCCCCCGGCCC
>NW_005803223.1:0-3307 GCF_000240725.1 Microchloropsis gaditana
CCCTCCCTCCCCCCGTCCTCACGGCCTCCCTCCCTCCCTGCCCATCTTTAGTGCCACCTCCCTTCCGGGCCCCACCCTCCTCTCCCTCCTCTCCGGCCTCGTCCTCCACCGGGCGTGCCCCTCCCTCCGCCTCCTCGAGCTCGACGACAACCCCGCCGGTCCACAAGACGTCTACCAAGCCATCCTCCTCCTCCACCAGGCCGTCGCCCCCGGCCCTCTCCTCCGGGTCTCCTTGAAAGGGATGGGCTTTGGTCCCAGCACCGTCCTCTTCCCTCCTCCGTCCTGCCCCCCTCCCTCGGTCCACACCATCCCGTGGACGTCTCCCTCTCTGAGGGGAACAGGTCTGGCGGTGGCACCTGTCGCAGACTGCGTTGGGACCGATGCGGCGGGAAGAGGACAGGGAAGGAAGAGAGAGGAAGGAAAGGAAGGAAAAGAGGCGCTGGACACGTACACGCGTTTTCTGGCCCGAATGCCGTCCGCGCTTGTGGTGGTGGAGGTGGTGTAAGGGAGTGCCCCTTCCATTGCGTGCATTGTGGAGGAGGTTGGTCCACATGTGCACGGTATTTCGTGTGGCCACATGCCGGGAAGAAGGTGACCTGACACCGTTTATGTATACATGTTTGATTGTTAGGATCACGGAATTACTCGGACAATTTGACGTGAAACCCTAGGTACCTGACGTTGGAAGACGTTTGTCTACGAAAACCAGAAAAGCATTATGGCAGCATTCCTACGTTTGGGGAATGAGTACGCTCTTCTCCGTCTTTCCCGAACACTTGTGAGTGGTGGTCAGTGAGTTCTTTTGCGTTGATTTAATCGTACTGCTAGTAGTTTGTGCTCTGGTATGTTCCCATTTTCACTTTTCATTTCTGCTCGTGGTCTAAGAGTTAGAGATATTTTTACGCAGTAGGACATTTTCTTGAAAGATTCATCGCCACAGATTTATGTGTATACATATCTGATCCAATGAAGCAATTAATTTGCTGAGACAATTTTATAACCCGCAGAAAAGCCATGCTTGACCTCCTACCTCACTTTCCTTTTCATGAGGCACCTTTCAATGTTTACTTTCCATCTTTACGACCGAATTCCTTCCCAGGATTACAAGAATATTAGATCAACTCCTGGTACTCATTTCCGTGACTATGGGCAGTTTAATATTCATGTTCACGCATTTAATCTCACCATCTGCCTCCAAGGATGAAGCCATTCGAGCCAGTGGGTGCTTGTAGGAGAATTTGGGCGGGAAAGCCCAGCATTTTCCTGCCACCTTAACACCGGACTGGCTTGCCCTCCGCAGGAATATACACTTCCATTTTGAAATCTAGTACATTGACTTACTGTTTGTGGCATCCCATAGATCGAGCGACCTCTTGACCATCGTGGTCGCTGGCGTGGTTGTGTGTGGCGTCTCACGGGGGCCTCGGCCTGAAACCCTAACCCTAACCCTGACTAACCCTAGGGTAACCCTAAAAGCAACCCTCGTTCGCACCCTGGTTTCCTGTTCCGTGCCTGGCAAGCTCCCACCTCCACGCGCTTTCTGCATTTTCTAACTGCAGTATATGTCCTTTCGAGTCTTATTTGTCTTTAGTAAGATGGTTTTCAGTACTGATCCTTTCCACGTCGTTTTTGACTCTCAGGTCCACCACAAATTCCGCGCCGGAATCGACTTCCGTAGTACCTTCCCGCCTTCCATGCCAAAGACCAAATCTCAAAAGTCTGCGGCTGCAGCGCCGGGTCCTGCGTTTAAAGGCCGAGAAACATACACCTCGAGTGGGAAAGCAATGCCCGCCAAAAGTCAAGACGCACCGAGTCGTGCCACGCGAAGCAACAATGTCCCTGCTCCGGCCTCGCAGGCCCTCTCTGCCCCAGAGGCTTCTCAAGCATCCGCATCTACGGACTCTCTACCTCCCAAAAAGCGCAATCCGCTAGCTGGTCCCACGCACATCGAGCCTTCGAACCCAATCGCATCCCAAGTGAGGGCATATCGACGCGCGGACGACCACCTCAACATTGTGGAAGGCGTGCTGGAGTCGATCCAGACTTGGGAAGAGGGAAAAATTCGCCACCACGATCGCCAGAGCACCACCAAAGCCATCCTGGCCATGTACTACACGCTGAGCGATGTGGTTCAAGGAGGATTTCGTGCATCTTTGGGCGAGCACGTGCGGAAGTTGAAACAAAAATGGAAAGCCCTGGCGGCGGAATGTGACGCCTTGTCCTTGGCCGCGAAGTTGGAGGAATCATGGAGCAAAGATGACGAAAACGCCTGGGTGTGCCTCGCTGGCATGCGGAATGCAGTGAAGAAGGAAAACGAATGGAAAGTCCCGCGACCGGACATGTCGCGCCTGGCCTTGAAGGAGGGAGGAAAGGAGGAGGGCAAGGTTGGGGTTCCGGTGGGGATGGTAGACGAGGAAGAGGAGGAGGGGGAGGAGGATGAGAACGCGTACAACAAGGCAATGGAGCTGGCCAACCTTCTCTTCCCCGCCCGGGACGCCACGCAGAATCTGGGCGAGGCTTCGACGGCGGAAGAGGCGGAGGAGCTGGTGGAGGGGGTGGTGGCGAGGATCCAGGCGGGGGACGCGGCCTTGTGGGCAGGCTCGGAATGCGACCCTTTCGCCGCCCTCGACATGCTGAAAAGCACGGGCAAACTCATGCGGAATGTGGTGACATACGAGCACGACCTGCGGGACTCGAAGCGGCTACTGGTCTTGATCCCGGCCTTGCAAGGGGCAAGGCCGCAGACCTTCACCCGGCACATGATCCAGGCGAAGGTAGGGAGGGAGGGAGGGAAGGAGGAGAGAGACATTGCTTGGAGTGTGGATCCAGTGGACGAGCTGAAAATAAGATGGGATCATAGCGTGATGGGTCACGCGTCTGGACTCACGGCTCTCCCTCCCTCCCTCCATTCCTCCTTCCCTCCCTCCCTTCCTTCCTTCCTCCCTCCCTCCCTCCCCCGGCACCTCCCCTCCCCAGGAGGTGCAACGTATTGCCAGCGGCTTCAGCAAGGCAGGATGGGACTGGGAGGCACGCGTCAAGGCCCTGCTGGCCTATGCCGAGTTGAAGTTTCGGGCGCGTCAGCTGTCGGAGGAGGCGCTGGTCCAGAAAGTGGAGTTTTTGGTGCAGGAGGAGGAGCAGGAGGAAGGACGCGTATCCGAGTGCTTGGGCGAGGCCGGATGGGGGAAAGTACAGCGGGTGTGGCAGGTGATGACAGGGGGGCGGGGGAGCAAAAAGAAAGATCGGAGCGAGGCCGTGCACCGGATCATGTGGGAGGGGGAGGAGGAAGAGGAGGCAGCGCTGCGGGGGG
>NW_005803223.1:4103-5994 GCF_000240725.1 Microchloropsis gaditana
GGAGGCCGGGCTAGGGCGATGACTCCTCCCATGGTCAACGCGCACTTATGACAAAGGCGAGTGAAATAAGAAAATTGAGGAGTGCGACCTTGTTTTGCAAAGTACGCATGATACAGGGATTTAGGGGGTCCGCGTTGCGGGGAAAAGAGGGACATGGGGGGAGCGATGAAGGGAGGGAAAGACGAGGGCGGGCTCTAGCTGACACGGAGGACAGACCTCTTGAGCAATCCGATTGCGACCTTCTTGACAGTATTTTAATTAATTTTAATAATCCTGTAACGGATTTCTTCTTGCTTATCGATATCCCCACTCCGTTTCCCTTCCTCTTTCGCGACGTCGTTGCCTCCTCCATCTTCCATCGTTATTATCCTCAATTGGTATCCAAAGGCTATGAATTCTACCTTTAAGAATCCAAACATGCACCAGTATTCGAGGTGAAGACACTGTTATCCACAGATAAATAATAACGTGACCCGGACACACTCCGGGCGCGAGGAAATTGGACGCCCTAAACTGCGCAGAACGTCCCCATCCCCCGGACTGCGGAGGCAAAAATTGCGCGAAACATTCCAGCCCCCAAAGCAGGGCCGCCATCCCTTCTCGGAGTCACCAATGACGGTCACCAATCGTTGGTGAGATTCCGTTTATGAATGACGCTTGAGCTTGTAGGGTTGAGCCGACAAAGTATGTGCCCCCTTTTTTGACGAAGTTCGGGGTCTTGAATGTTTCGCGCAATTTTGGGCTTGAGGCCCGAAGCCCAAAATTGCGCGAAGCCAGTGTGGAAGAAAATTGCGTACGCTTCACTTCAAGTCTCTGTCGTGGAGGTTTTCTGCTGTATTTTGGTACTCATGCGTCATACACCGCTCCCTTTAGCTGTAACTATGAAGCCAGAGATATTTTCGTCCATGGAGCCACCGCCCAGCACACCTCCGCGACCGGCGACTTTTTCGTCTTCCCACTTCTTGTGTACGGAAAAGACCAAACAGGGCAAGGAGAAAGCCGAGCCTTCCCCATCTTCGTCAACATCAGCGGGGACATTGACATTGCACTTGAGAAGAAATCATGCCGTGGATGCTTCGACATTACTCGGCATGTTGCCCTTCTTGTTCGGCCCTGTACTGGGCCCAGAGTCCTGTCTGGCCGTAGCAGGAACACAGAAGGTATCCATAAGAAAAAGCAAGGGAGGGAGGTTAGCTCGGAAGAGCCCATCCAGAATATTATCCACCATGTTTTTCCATTCCATGTCACTGTCTTCTTACACAATGTATGAACAAGTCGTTGTTGGGTCCGTGCAAACTTGCATGTCGAACAGCTTTGCTTTCAGGGGAAATGTCGGCTCTGCGAGGGCTTGCTGCGCTCGTAAACAGGGGCTTCTCCGACCTCCATGATCTGCTGAAGTTATGACTCCGTGACCTAAGGCGTACATTGGATCGTTTTCGCTATCATGCGAATAAGTATCCCTTTAATTTTAACCAATCCCACTCATCCAATTCTCTCGACCTTTTTTCCTCCCTCTCTCCTCGTCCTCTCCTCCCCCTCCCCCTCCTCCTCCAGTCCCTTTCAGTGTATAGACAGCACGTACGTAGCCTTTCTTTATGCGTACCATATGCTCAGCACCGCTATCAAGGCCTTCGCCGCCTCATTCGGCGGCTACCGCTATTGCAGGCCTTGAAGGTGCGAGAGAGAGGCAATCAGGACTTGAGAGAGGAAGGGAGGGAGGAAGCGAGGGAGGAAGGGAGGGAGAAAGGGAGGGAGGGAGGGAGGGAGAGACGCGGTGATATAATGTGAGCTACGAGTGACCGGGTGGATGATAAAGACTCGACGCCGGCGTTCTCAGGCCAGGGTCTCCACGCACCGCTCCTTCCCATCCCCTTCCTCCCTCCCTCCCTCC
>NW_005803223.1:8533-9046 GCF_000240725.1 Microchloropsis gaditana
GCGCCTCCTCCACTGCGACCGGGAGACGGGCCGGTCGCACCTGATGTTGGAGGAGGCGGCCAAGGATGGACTGTGGATCAATCTGCACCATCTTTTCCGGTGGGGAGGGAGGGAGGGAGGGAGGGAGGGAGAGCGAAAGGAGAGGGACGCTCGCGCGTATGGTTGTAACGTTGCTATTGCTGTCTTTTGCTTTCAGCATGCATCACGCTGGTATCTCGATGCTAATTGTCTCTCTCCCTTTCCCTCTACCGCCTGTCGGTGGCCCGCCAGCCCCCTCACTGAGAAAGTCTTCGATGAAGGAGGGGAGAGGGAAAGGAGGGAGGGTGAGGGAAGCTTCTCCTTCCTCTGGGGCTGTGAACGCAGTGGCTTCATGCATCTATACCTCTATACTTATGTCCCGGCGGCCGGTCCTGACAGAGGTTCGGAGGGAGGGAAGGAGGGAACAAAGGAGGAAGGGTGTGGAGAGGACGTCTCGGTTCTCACGAAAGGAGCCTCTCCTTCTCTTCCCCACCT
>NW_005803223.1:9467-9926 GCF_000240725.1 Microchloropsis gaditana
AACACAACGGCCACGGTGCTCCGGTGGATGTCTCCTCCCTCTCCCTCACGCTCTTGAGGGAGCTCCACGATGCCCTCGACCAGAAGGCAAGCCCCTCTTTCCCTCCCTCCCTTCCTCCTTCCCTCCCTCCCTCCTTCCTCCCTTTTCTCGCTTTCAAATCCTGTCTTCTTCTCGCCCTCTTTGCTCAGCATGACTCAACTAGATCCCTCAAGCATTCTCTCCTTCCCTCCCTCCCCCACTACCTTACTCCTTCCCCCTTCCCTCATTGGTATCCTGACTGGACGTGCCATTCCCACCAATCTCACTGTACCCTACGGTCATCAATGACTCTACCAGCCCTTCTTGCATCTCACCAAGCCCCTCACGTTTCCTTTCCTCCCTCCCTCCCTCCCTCCCTCCCTCAAGATGATCGCTGTGCGGGAAAAGCTCTGCGTCCCGGACATCTTCGCTTTCCACCCC
>NW_005803223.1:13698-14618 GCF_000240725.1 Microchloropsis gaditana
CCTCCCTCCCTCGTGAACACCCCTCAGCTCCCTTCCCCCCCCCTTTTGTTTGCATGTCCTCCTCCCCTTGCTACCACCGTCCTGATTGCACGCTGCCTCTGTAGGTGCTCGCGCCGCCTTCCAACGGGGGAGACACGGAGGAGAATCTAAGTCTGGACGAGAAGCTGCGAAGAGAGCGGCAACGGGCTTATGCGGTGGGGATCACCACCTACGCGTGGGGGGTGGGGGAAAAGATCCTGGTGCCGTTGCAGGTGGGGAAGGAAGGGGTGGGATGGGAAGATGCAGGGGGGCACGCAGTCGGAGGAAGGGATGAAAGGCTTAGGGGGGGGAGGGGGCGTGATAGAGCTTGCGGCTTGTTTTTGATTCCCTCTTTTATCTTCCTCGCATTTCCTGGGCCTTGTGTTTTACTTCCTTTTGTTTTCCTCCTTTGCATTTCTTCGTCCCTCCCTCCCATCCACAGGGCTCTCTGTACGTGCAGGACGGCATCGAAGGGCCTCTGCGCCGCGTCTACGACGCCCACGGCGGGAGCCCGGGCGGTGAGGGAGGGACGAGGGAGGGACCGCGGGGGGGGGGGGATTCAGGCCTGTGTGATGTTTGTCGTACCCTCATGCGTTTTTCGTTTTTTCCTTTACTGTCTGCTTCCTCTTGACTAGGCGGGACAGGGGAAGTGAAATACCACGATGCGCGGGCGGAGGCCGATGGGGGGATGGAGGAGGAGGAGGGGAGGGGGGGAGGGAGGGGGGGAGAAGGTGGAGGAGGAGGGAGAGGCGGCCACCACCACGAGCACATCGGAGGCCGCCCCGGGTAAGTCCGGATGCGTCAGCTGACGGTCGTTGGGGCCACAGATATCGTTCCCTCTCTTGAACTCGCGCCCGTTTGCCGACCACCCTCCCTCCCTCTCCCTCCCCCTCCATTGCCGG
>NW_005803222.1:0-1194 GCF_000240725.1 Microchloropsis gaditana
CGTGGCCAAGGACGGTGGAGTGTTGTGTCGTTTCATCAATCTCACCTTCCTCCTTTCCTTCATCCTCCTCTCTTTCCCGTTCTAGATGGGGAGCACCTTGAACAGCGCGGCCAAGCTTCGAGAGGCACTTCAGGTGGGTAGGGGCCGGGGAAGGGCGAGGAAGAGGGAGGGAGGGAGGGGAAGGAGGAGGAAAAGAAAAAAGACAGTGGTAAAGACAGCGGCGACGACCTACGGAGAATTCTCTCAAGAGGAGGTCAATTTAGGCTTGAGCTAAGGACGATATTTGATAGCTCTGTATCCCCTCACAAGGAATGGAATCCTCCTTGCCCTTCTCTGTCTCCCTCTTTCCCCGTGCACCTTCCCCCAGACGCTGGCGGCGGATGCGATGACAGACGATGGGGAGAATGTGCTGGCCACAGAGGTGCTCTGGACCCCGCAAGACGAGAGCGACGTGTTGAGCAAGCGAGATCTGATCCAAGACTACCCGGAATTGATTGACCTATAGAGGGGGGAAAGGGAGGGAGGGGTGGGAAAGGAGTAGGAGCAGTGCGCGAAGCACGTGCATGAAAGAAGGCAGAGCATGCGAAACACTGAACGGAGCATTAGCAATTGGCAACACGAGGAAGTCGTGAGGGAGGAGGCGACGGCGGTAGCAAAGAGGTTGGGGGAAACGAGCGGGGAAAGGAAGGGGAGGCAAACAAGAGCTGGGTTCCCAGTGAGCTTGCGTGCCCGAAGTTTGTTCGAGGCTACGTGGTTGCTCTTTGGTCATGCTTTGTCTCCTTGGCCGAACACAAAACACGAGGAAGTTGGTCTTGGGCAACCTGCATGGGGTCGATTGAAGAGAGCAAGGAGGGTTTATGGAGAGAGGGGTGCCTGGGAAGGGGCTTGGTACAGAAGATGAGAAAGGGAGAGTCGTCGCAGAAGTAAAATAA
Organism: Microchloropsis gaditana; assembly: GCF_000240725.1. Lineage (NCBI taxonomy): Eukaryota > Eustigmatophyceae > Eustigmatales > Monodopsidaceae > Microchloropsis > Microchloropsis gaditana. Next base: position 933 of record NW_005803222.1, read on the forward strand.
ATGAATGAATCACTGAGAGAAAAGGAGGACAGGGGCCACGGCATGTCTCTGTCGAGGGAGGTCGCGGACGACTCCCAAGCCATGCGTAGGACGCACAGACGCGCCACGCCACTTGCTTCTTCTTTTGGAAGGGAGGGGAATGGCCTTGACCGGATCGGATGGCATGGGGCCTGACCGTACGACTTTTCTCTCACCCCGCACCATTTACGGACTCGCCCCTCCTCTTCCGCTGGTCCCAACATATATCTGGGGCCCGGTGGAA
>NW_005803222.1:1204-1567 GCF_000240725.1 Microchloropsis gaditana
CCTATCCGGGCTCACCCCTTTCTCCTTCAGCACGTGGGAGGAGAGGACCGTCATGTCCTTCATTCCACACAGAAGGGCGGCTGTCTTCTCGGGGCTTCGAATTTCGTCCCCTGCAAGTCCTTGTTGCACGTAGCCTAGGAAAGAAAGAGGGAAAAAGGGCAGAAGGGAGGGTTGGAGGAAGGGAAGGAGGGAAAGGAGGCGCCCAGTGAGATTGAGAGACGGCGACAGACAGGACAGATTCGTCGTCATTTGGAATAGAATTTGTCCCAAACTGCAAGGTCAGGGACAGAGGGGCAGCGAATGTCACAGAGATGTTTAAATCTGTTCCAGCATTTCCAAGTCAAAATTTCATATTGGCATGTC
>NW_005803222.1:2059-2940 GCF_000240725.1 Microchloropsis gaditana
GGCTTACCCCAGTAGCCCGGCGAGTTCATAGGTACCGGCGTCCGGGAAAAGCAGGGAATGATCTTGACCCCCCTCGCCTCCCACTCAGGAAATTTCTCTGTGTACGGGAGGTAGGCTGGCGAGCGGACTCCGAAGTAGAGACGCGAGTAGCGAGACATCTGAAGGAAGGGAGGACACGACAAGGGTAGGGGAAGGAAGGGGGAATGAAGTGAACGACGGAAAGTGATGGAGGAAAACGCTCCAAATTGCCACCTTGTCATTGCGGATCCTATTCCATCTTCCATCAAGGAAGGGAGGAAGGGAGAAAGGAAGGGAGGGGGGTCGGGAAAGAGCAGCAGGGCGACGCATCCCCACCGAAACAAAAACCCCTCGCTGCCATCCGACGCCACGACGCGAGAAACGACCAGGATAAGCGTATGCTTCGTATCCGCCGGACCTACCTTGTCCAAGCCCAGCACGTCACTCTCAATGGCTGCCCGAATGGGGGCGATACCAGTCCCCGCTGCGAGCAAAAGGACGTGTTTGATCCCCTCCTGATCGAAATTCTGCACTTGGTAGCCTCTTCCCATGGCAGGGGTCATATCGACCTCCTGGGAACGAGGAAGGAAGGAAGGGAGAGAGGGAGGGAGCGAGCGAGGAGGGAGGGAAGGAGGGAGGGAGAGAGGGAGGGTACATGTAACGACATGGCGCGAACACCGGCAGGGCCGTACGCGAAGAGGTCAGCTCACATCTTATCGCCGCACCTTCCTCCCTTTCTCGTCTTTCTCTCTCCTTCTCTCTTTTGAAGCTCCCTGAATCCCCCTCCCTATAGTCCTCCACATATCAAGGCGGTATTACCCCTTTCCCTCCCTCCCTCCCTCCCTCCCTCCTTCCCTCCCTCC
>NW_005803222.1:2950-3193 GCF_000240725.1 Microchloropsis gaditana
GATGAGAAATTCCGCCCTCCCGTTCCCGCTTGCGCCGGGGGGGGGAGAGGCGATGGCCATAAAGCTTGGGTTCGCCCCTGGCGCATGGGGCTTCAATTGCACGTACTGAATATAATCGGAACGCAGAGAGAACAGCACATGCACACCGTGAATGAGTCACATCGAATGCATCCATATTGCGTGCATGCCACGCGCCTTTTCCTCATTTCCTTCCCCTTCGTCTCCCGCCCTCCCTCCCGCCCT
>NW_005803222.1:4638-7843 GCF_000240725.1 Microchloropsis gaditana
TTGTTGTTGTTGTTGTTGTTCTCGTCGGTGGTGATGGTGTTGATCGTGGTGGTGATGGTGATCTTTCTGCTGTGGATAGTAATATCGCTGGTTCTGCTGCCACACGCAAGGATTGTAGGGCTCTTCTTCCATGCCCTCAAGGGCATGCGTGAAGGGATGCATATCCTCACTTTCATTGACAACCTGGTCAACCGAATGACGTAAGTTTAGATTCGAGTTACAAATGTTATCTGGCATATTTACATCCTCTGCCGCTGCAACGCCTTCACACGGGGAAGCCGATAGCAGCGGATGCGACGCTGCTTCCTCCAAGTAGGCAAGAAATGAGTCGTCCCCTTGGCCATTTACGTCATTCATGAAGAAGTCGTCCTGCTCATGATCAAGCAGTACCCCTGAATCTTCTGGAAATGAGGAGCGGCACCCTCCCTGTATGTTTCGCTTGGGTTGTGGGTGCAAGATAGTTTGCTGGGAGGGCCTTGAGTCTACTTTCCACGCGCTAGAAAGGTGGCCATCTGCATCTGATCGAGGCGAATGCCCTCCAAATGCGACTTCTTGTAGAATATGCAGATCTCTTTCGTCGAACGGGCATGCCTGAATTCTTTCCTCTCTTGGCTCCATAGCTGTAGTCGAGGCCCGGAAGTAAATCTTCCTACCAATGCCTTGGCATAAACTCCCTGCTATTCTTGCAAATGCGGGTTCCAAAACCGTGTAATTTTGATGAAAGTCACCAATTATTTGAGTGAGCCATGTACCACGAAGCAATGACGACGCTTCGGCCCGGGGGGTAAAAGATAATACTTGGTCTAAATGCGACACTTGCTGTTCTGAATGCACAAAAGTTATGTGCAACTCAACCAATTACAAGAATTTGTTCCATATGGCATTCATCTTTTGCTTTCATGGAAAAAAATATGATTTTAAGCTATGGATAAAACCTCTTTCGACCTCGGGGGGGTATATGGCAATCAGCCGCGGCGGGGAGCGGGCATGGTCGTAAAATCTGGGTTCCGCTTGCTTTCGTGATTAATGGGAGACCACAGAAACTCCATCCACCATCACAACTCACTACTATTGTCTTAAAAAAATTATTAGCACGTCCATGACGGAACTTTATTGTGGATATTTTATGTGGGGCTGAGTAAATGGTGCATAGAAGGAAAGGAAAAGAGGGGCGGTGGGCGGCAGAAGTGTCAGGGCTTTCCGAGAGCAGACGTCCCTCGACTGCCGTTTTCTTTTTTCCCCTTTTTATTCCAACGAACACATCGATAAACTCTCTTTAAAGAACTTTTCATCATCTCATAAGGTGTTCAACGCAAATCAAATCCACTTACTCTACTGCCTTGTGTACAAGTCTTGTGTATTAACCTTCGCGTCAGGAAACCAGTGGCGTGTATGGGAGGGGGGAGGTCGACATCGTTGACGCTGACCTTCTTCAGGTCAGAAGTCTCCCTTAACACGAAAGAGGGACAGTTACAGGGTAAATGTCAAGAGCGAACATCTTGTCGTATGCTTAGCATTCATCTCGTCGGGACTGGGGCCCGGTGGAAGCGATTATGTTCCTTTATTTGGTCGGAAGGCGTAGCGAAGGAATAGGATCCCACCTCGACTGCCTGTGGATAACAAGCTGAGTCACGCGCCGCATGCCCGCTTTTCCGAAAAGAAGAAGTGTTCATAGGGCATGTTGGTTGTAGTTACGTAATTGACATTTTCTCTCAGGCTTCCGACCTGGCGTGCCTGGTCGCGCTGCCATGGTTTGTGGTTTATGTAGTTATTAAAACGAGTCGGAAGGAGTGTTGCGAGGAGCGAAGGCTGCTATCATCAACTTACCGCTACTGCAACGCCATGACACACCTAAAAGACAGACAATCGTCACGAATTTTTGAGTACACTATTGAATAAAGCAGTATGCGCGCAGTAGCCCTGCTACTCGGTTTGGCGGCCTGTGGGGACGTAGTAATGGCTTTCGTCCCTCCTTCCCTTCAAGTGCAGCCGTCCTCCTCCTCTCTCTTTCTTCCTCCGGCGGTTCTGCCCGCGCTCTCCTCCTCGCAGCCTGGAGCCATTTCTAGGATTGCAACGCAACGTGTGTACGGGCAAAGCCATTTTCCTACTGCCCTGACCGCCGTCAAGAAAGGAGATGGCAAAGCGTTGGCGCCCAAGAAGAAAGGTGGGCCTAATTTGATCTTTTCCACAAGTATTTCCCATCGTAGGTTGTGCTGTCTCTGAGCATATTTCTTTCATGCCTCTACCAGACACATCCGCCCTGGCCTGGCTTCCTTCTCTGGCTCGAAACGTGTGCCTTGCCCTGTTGGCTTTGTCCCCTCTGGGTGCTTACAATGCCGCCGATGCTGCTCAAAGGAGCGGTGGACGTGTGGGCGGAAGCGGTTTCCGATCCGCGCCGTCGCAGACCCGAAGGTAAGAAAAGGGTAGGAAATGCAGGGCGTATTAGGGGGAAGGGGAAAGGGACAGGGGGAGAGGCAGTGGGGCCATGACAGAATAGAACCGGTCAGGCGCCTCTATTGAATGGCCCACGTTTTTTCCTTTCCTTCCGTGCTTTTCCTTGTTCTTTGCAGATATTCCGCACCTCCCTCCCGCTCCTACTCCCCCGGTCCCGCCACCCGGGGATACGTGGAACGGGTGCCTATGGCCGTCCCCGTCCTGCCGTACGGGGGGTACGGCTATGGCTTTTCCCCCTTCTCTCCGTTTGGATTCGTACGTACAGGGGAAAGAGAGGGAGGAGTAGAGCTTAGCGAGCAGGGGTTAAAGGAAAGGGGACAAGAGGAGGGAGGGGAAGTTGACGATGGGCGGCGTTGACAGGCTGAACAGAGTGCTCACCCCTCCGCGTCCCTCCGGTCCCGTTCCATCAACAGGGCGGTGGGATGGTCACCTACCGGACGGGCATCTCGCCCATTGACGTGCTCGTCCTGGGGGGCTTGGCATACGTGGGTAGGTTCTCCTCCCTTCCCTCCTTCCCCCCCCCATTCCCCTTCCCTCCCTTCTTCCCTCCCTCCCTCCTACCTTGTCCTCACCGTTGTCCTTCCCGTCCCCCTCCTCTGACCTAGCCTTCAATGCCATCAAGAACTCGATCGGCGGGAGCCAATGGGATGACGTGGACGATACCCCATCCTCGCTCGGGGCTGGCGTGACAGTGCTTAAGATTCAGGTGGGCGGGAAGGGAGGGAGGGGGCGATTGAAGCGGTCTTTCCTG
>NW_005803222.1:8752-13302 GCF_000240725.1 Microchloropsis gaditana
AGTCAGGAGATGCCGGCCTCGCCTCTTTCTCTCCCTCCCTCCCGGGCAGTCAGTCCCCTCCCTGCCCAAACACGCCCTTCGCACGGCCTCCCTCCCTCCCTCTGGCCCTCCTTCCTCCCCTACCTCGCAAGAGGAAGGGCTTCGTGATGACCACGGGGGCGAATTCGTTGGAAGCGATGCCCGCGACGAGACGAACGGGTTGGAGCACGCTGGGGTCCCCCATGGGGAGCGCCAAGACTTGCTCTTGGGTGGTTCGTTTCCCGTCGCAGGCTCCGTCCGAGAACACGGCGTTCCCTCGGGCCTCGAGGCAGTACTGGCCTGACAGACCAAGGGGGAGAAAGAGGGAGGGGCAGGGGGAGGACGGGAAGGAGGGAGGGGCAGGGGGAGGACGGGAAGGAGGGAGGGCATGTCGGAGAGAGAGGGATTCGTCCACGGTACCCTGTTTGTCGCCCTCTCTCCCTGAACCCCTGCCCGCGCGCTCCCTCTCCCCCATCGTTGTCATCCAATCCCTCCTTTCCCTCCGTCTGACTCTCCTGAGGCACCCCTCTCCTTGGCTGTCTCCACGGTTTACTCAGTCTCTCTCATCCCTCACCCAAGCCCTCCGAGACCCGCCACCGTCCTTTCTCCCTCCCTCCCTCCCTACCTACCTACCTGCTCGTCCCTCCACCCTCACAGTCAGGACTTCTCCGCTCCTGTACTCCGAGCCGTTCGTCAGAGCTTGCCCTCGGCGATACACCTGTGCGTGCACCAGGACGTGAACATTTCCCGCAGACCCTCTCATAACCCTTACCCTATTCCTTCGCTCCCGCGCATTCCCACAGCCATACGCGACTCCTAATCTTCTTCCTCGACTATCATTCTTCCCGCCCTATTCCCGTGCCGTTTCCCTGAGCTTACCTTGACGGGCGTGCCCTTGACCTTGTCCAATATAGCGGGGTAGGCCATCATTTTGAAACCAACCTGGTGGGGGCAAATTCAATCAATTCAGTTGGAATAGTTTGGCTCGTAATGCTGCTGTCTTCCTACTCCTACTGTCTTGTGCGACTCAATCATGGTGCTGAGGAAGGGGAAGGCCTGACGTTGCTCAAAAATGAATCATGTCTCTTTTCGCACTTATTTATTCCGGCATACGTCCTTGAAAAGCCCCTGCCTCAATTTCATTGGAATGATAAATAGGACAGCGACAACAAGCATGTCACCTACAAAGGTACATTTCGTCCCGAGAGAGGTCGACCAGAAGCAGTACACTAGTCCTCCAAGCCCTTACCTCCAGCTTTTTGTCCACGCAGCCCTCAGGATTCAATAGGTAATGTGGGTACCCACGCACCGATGCCGAAAGCAGAAAAATTAGGACAGGCAAGTGACAAAATGTTCTCGAAAGAAAAGCCATAGCTGGAGTGGCGCGGGGTCGTGGTTGAATCGATCTGCTCAAGTAGACCCGACCTGGTAGACTTAGGTCAAGAAAAGGAAGCTAAAAAGGCTGTTGACTCGATAACGAATATCCGTGGAAATTTTATTTCATGATATAGCACAGACTTTCATTTTGAAAGTCTTTGCTGACTCATAAATATTTGGATTACCCGGGCCCCTCCTAGTCAGGTAGGCAAGCACGCTCTGCTACTAGTATACCTACAAGGGGACGCGAGGAAGACTCGCATATTCGGGTGAGAAAAGCCTCGCATAATCCCGGTCCAAGCACCGTCATGGCGATATCATCTCAAAGACTTCATACAATACGAGCAATTGATCGGCTGCTTTAGCTGCCTGTGCCACGATCTTTGTGTGGGTAAACAAAGGTCCTTTGGTTCAAATTTTCAGAAGGCTTCAACGGCCTGGGCGCCGCCCTTATCGGGAACAGTGACGTCATCGTGGGAAAATAGCTTGGGGAAAAAATCAAAGCCAAAGCAGGTTCCTCAAGGTCGATCAGTGTATCCTAAAGAGCGCATTTCTCAAAAAATGGGATCTTTTTCATGAGATTGTTTTTAAAAGTGTATTTGCGTGGTGTGCGTGCGGTGTTGTATGAAGAGGAGGTTGATGTAAGGAATAGCTAGTCCGCAATGCTTCCAAGGACTTAATGTCGCGCACTTAGCAGTGGAATAGGTGCCAGATGGATGAAATCCTTCATGTATATAGCATGCTCAACAAAGTCTTATTTCTACAAAGCAAGCCAAAGGATACCAATAATCGAGCATCAGACCCAGCTCTTGCCTTTCCATTCCTGGCGACGATGCCCACTCAACTCGCACTTGAAAAATGTTTGAGCAATAGATACACTCGTGTCATCTCTATGTCTTTGGTTTGAGCGTTTCACTTGCTCTGTCATCTTATTCATCCTCTTTCCCTTTATCTGGACTTCCTCCCCATATGCTTTTGCTCAAGGGAATAGGCAGCTGGGTAGTAAAATAAAACGTTCGTTCGGCTCTAAATTGCTCTTTCGTGAGTCGCTCGTGCCTTTGTATTCTCCTAATCTCTTGTACTCTATCCCATCGCCTTTCGTCATTTGACGCCCTTCGTTAGTTCCTGCTTTTAACCTCTTTGTTGGGGCCCTCCTATCGTGGCCTGTCCAGGAATGAAGTGATGGAGGAAGGATAAGAGAAACATGACGAGCAATAAGAGGAACAACGCGGAAGGATGTCTGTATGCTGTTAGTGGAACAGAAAACCTGCATGAGAGGAGAGATACAAGCGAGACATGGCTGCAACGTCGTAGAAACTCTTCCCCTTCGACTTACCCGACAAAAACAAATTTCTTTCTTGAAGCGCCTCCGGTGTTCTTTGGGCTGCATCTACTATTTCTCGATCAGCAACAGGATGGTGGGTGGGGCGCAAAGTAGGTTGGGGGCAAAAGTCAGGGGTTGGAGGGTTTGTCGAGGGCGAGGTATAGGTGGAGGGAGGGAGGGAGGGAGGAAAAGGAGGGCAGGGGGGCTGCTTGAGGATCGATGAGAAAGGAGAGGAAGGTGTTAGGGAAGTCGTTGGACCCGCTATACCGCTGCTCTCTTCTTGAGAGGGATGGATCGTCGAGTCAGGAGAGGCGGTGGACGGTATGAGGCCGACACGCGGCTTTATCACCAGGCTCGCCGTCGATGTATGAATGGCCGCGCTGGTACGGGAATGAAGGGTCGTCGTGTGTGGGGATAGGAGATGGAGAGGCGACGCGGCAGCTTCCGAGGCAGGAGGGAAGGAGGAAGAGATCGAGGGCGGAGGGGAGATAATCTCCCTCCAGCGGGGCGCGAGCGCCTTCAAGACGACGTCAAGAAGGGAAGAGCCTGAGAAAGGCCGCAATATCCACCCGTCGAAGAGGCCTCCCTCGCTTTCTTTCGCTTTCTCCTGGCCCACCCGCTCTTCCTCCCGATCTTTTTGTCCCGGGACATTGGCCGCCACCGACCTGGGGTCTGCCCTGGCTTCTCCTTTTCCCTCCTCTTCTTCGAGCTTTCCCTCCCACAAATCTTCCCTTCCACTGTCATCTCTCTTCCTCCATTCAGCCACTTCCATCTTCTCCTCCTCCCTCCCACCCTCCTCTTTCCCTGTCAAAATGATTGCTGCCTTGTACCCCCACGTCATCTTTATCAACCTCGCCAGCTCCTTGGCGCCAGGACCCTCCAAGCTTGCCGATACGATCACCACGTCAGGGTCGTTGCGAGCCAGCTGTTCGATCCCCATCAAGGCCTCTCGTGCCGCATCGACCACAAATTGAAGCGGTCTTTCCTGAGGCAGGCATATCGAGGAGACATTGCCTGCGTGCGAGGTTTGGGGAGCACACGGAATCGATCTCCGGGCCACGGTGGCAGCCGCTGCCAGGGCGGCCTGAAGGCCGGCAACCGTGTTTCGAAGAGAGGCGAGGCCTTCATCGATGATCAGGACCCGGACGAGGACGGGAAAGGAGAGAGAGGAGGGTTTGGAGAGGGGCCGGAGGGGAGGAGGGAGGCCGGACGGCGCGTGTGGGGGAGGTGCAACCGGCGATGAGAGAGGAACAATGGAAGGCAAAATAGAAGGCGTCAAGCGCGGAGAAGCAGCCAGGGGGGTGGAGACAGAGGACGCCGTGTTTGGTGTGGGGAAAGACCAGGGCCTGAAAAGGCTTGGCGCAGGGAAAGAGACAGAAGGCGGGGGCCCGTGGTTGGCTCCGTGGTATCCCCGAGATAGGATGGCATTGGACTGTAATGCCGCGGACCCTGCCGGTGATGCGACATCAAGGGGTGCGGTCGGGGAGGTACGATGCGTCTGGGTTACCTGCCGGTACTGCATGCGTTGATGTTGTTGATGTTGTTGTTGTTGTTGTTGCTGTTGTTGTTGTTGTTGCTGTTGTTGTTGTTGTTGTTGTTGTTGTTGCTGCTGCTGCTGCTGCTGCTGCTGGACTCCAGATCCGCCTCCCTCGCCTCCTCCGTCGGCGTCTGCCACACCCTGACCAAGTTGCGGCATGGGATGCGCCGAGGAGCGAGAAGTTCGGATCGTGTTTCGTACGGGTCCGCACACCGGGCACTGCGTGTCCTTACATTTGTGGTAGTGGGACAGGACGTATCTGCGGGGAAAAAGGGAGGGAGGGAAGGAGGGTGG
>NW_005803222.1:14414-14548 GCF_000240725.1 Microchloropsis gaditana
TCCCTCCATCCCACCCTCCCTCTCCATCGAAAACCCACGAACTGCTACTTGATGACTCCAGCAAGGGACACGAAGACGCCCACGTGCCAATTTCCCTGCCCCCAAGCGTGCCAGCAACTTGGAGCTTCTCACGG
>NW_005803221.1:0-14541 GCF_000240725.1 Microchloropsis gaditana
GGGAGGGAGGGCGGGCGGGGAGATGAGTCGTGGGGACCGAGGGAGGCACGGGCGAGGGCACGCACCTTGTCGAGCGGATAGAGCAAGCCCTCGCTAGCCTTGAGAGAGCATTTAACCCAGCGCACGTTGCGGGCGGACTGGAAGCGCTGGGAATGGTAGACTTTCTTCCCGGAGAGGATCTTGAAGGTCTTAGCGACCAAGTGGTGCATGGGCCCGGCCATCGTCTGCTCGAGCCTGTCCTCGTACTTCTCCCGCAGCTCCTCCTCCGTCATGTTCACCGTCACCTCGCTCGCGCCGTCGTGGGTCTGGGATGAGGGGTAGAGTGGGAGGGGAAGGGGGAGATGAAGGGAGGGAGGGAGGGAGGGAGGGAGGGATGGGTGAGGGAGAGGGGCGCGAGGCCGCGGCAGTCGTAAAAGCGCGCAGACAAGGTCTGGGGGCCAGCACGGAAAGGTGCAGAGTGGAGGCAGAATGTCCAGAGTGAAGCAGGCTCCAGACAAGGCGAGGGCTCCCAAGCGGATCCTCACCTGTAAAACCAGGTAATTGTAGCGTTGCTGCCCTTGGCGGATGGGCTTCTTCAGACCGATCACAAATGCCCACCGGTGGTCGGGCCGCTCCAGAAGGAAAAAGTGGATGATGTCATCGTAGGCCATCTTGTGGTCGTACTTGGCGCCGTGCAACCGGAAGGAGTTCGTGTACAGATTGATCACATACCGCCCGCGGGGGTAGAGGAAGAAGCCCTCGTCCTCCGCGAAGGTGACCAGGGCGTCGCCCGTGGAGGCTTGGACGGTCGTGCGGGCCAGCACGTTTTTCTGAAAGGCCTCGGCGCCGTCGTCCTCCTCCTCTCCGGGCGGGATGTAGAAACGGACCTCGACCAGGGTGTCCTCGTCCCTGTCGGCAGCGTCCGTCTCCACGAATTGGAGCTCCACCTCGTTCTTGATGTTCCCCGTCCCCGGAAGCACGCACTGGGAGACCGCACCCAGTGGTAGCTCGAGCACGGGTTTATCCTCCAAGGACATGACCAGGGTGTTATCCTCGAAGATGAGGTCGCCGTAGTTGGCCCCGCCCGAGTTCAGGACCTCGCGTTCCAGGGAGAGGGAATAATTCGATTGGAAAACCTCTCGCACACGCTCTTCTTCGGTGCGGAGAAAGCCGTCGCACCGCAGCGCTTTCCCATTCTTCAGGAATAGACGGAGGTGGCCCCACTTCCCGAAGACCGACCAGGAGGCGCGTAAAATGTCCTTGGCCTGCACTGTCTTGGCGTTGCTCGGGCCCCGCCATTCCAACCCCTTCCCCGTGAACGTCAATGTTCCCACCGACTGCCCTGACAAGCCTATGTTCTCGAATTTCTCTATGGTAGCCATGAATGCGCTGGTGTGGCTCTCCTAGATTCTAAAGTCGGCAGGCGCGCTTCGAAAGTCGCGTGTTGTGTTGCCGCGCTCGCCAGGTCTTCTCAGGGCTGGGAGTCTGTGGGAGGTGAGGGGAAGGAAATGGGACATGGACACACCCGAAAGAAAGCGGCAAGATTGACACGTGTCCTCACACACTGGCCATCCCCACACTCGTCCAGTCGGACACGTCGACAAAGAAGTCGGGCGGGTCCCACCCGGGCAAGTGAGAGCGCCAAGGAAGAAAGGGCGCACAGCTTCTTCTTCTTCGGCGTCTCGGCGACGGAGAGGGAGGGCCTGACCGACCACGGGGCTATATTTGCTGGCTTTGCCAAAACAGGGGGATCATGCGCACTTTGTGTGACGTTGAGATAGGGTTAGGACGACGTGACCACTGGTGTAACCTCTCACTAGACTCTTCTCTGTTTTTATTCCCTCTATCACCTGCAGCACGTCAATCGAATTTGCGAGACATTGGCGACAAGGTTACGTCCCGCCGCACGGTCTTCGAGTCTGTGAAGAAAGCGTGCCCCCACGATGACACCTGTCCTGGAGACCCAGAGTTGCATTTCTACGTTATCCGACCAAGTGCCTTCGAAGTGCCGTGCCCAGCCTGAGGTGGAGTCCGGTGTTAAGGGCGACAGGAGTCCGAAGTCCAGCACCAATAGCAACGGCATCAGTCGAACAATTCAGGAGAGCGCCACTCCTTCTCTACCCCGGGAGACGTCAAGATCCGATGGAGCTTCGAGCCCCTTGGACTCATCGACGGCTTCCTCCTTGGCTACCTCAGCGACGGCGGCCATTCAGTCAATTAAAGGCACCATTTACCCCGCCAGCGGCACCTTCAAGGGGGTGAGCGTGGCGGAAGAAATGAACCCGCTGCGGCGAAGCACCATGGAAGACGTGCACCGAGTCCTACCTGTCTTTGATGGCGATGCATGTATGAGCTTCGTGGGCATCTACGATGGGCATGGGGGGCGGGACATAGTGGATTTCCTTGCCACGGAGCTCGAAAAGAACGTGGCGCGTGAGCTTAAAGTTGAAGACGGGGCCAGCGTGCCGGAGAGACTGGAGAGGGCATATCTGTTGACGGACGTGCAATCTCGACAGGCGGAACTGATGGGTTCCGGGGCGACCGCCGTAACGTGCCTGATCAAGGCCAGGAGGGAGGGCGAGGGTGAGGGGGCGGGGGAGACCGTCCGAGAGATATACACTGCCAACGTAGGGGACAGCCGGGCCGTGCTCTGTCACCAGGGGAAGGGTGTGCGCTTGACATACGACCACAAGGCAGAGGACAAGGGGGAGCAGGCTCGAATCGAGGCCGCCGGGGGCTTTGTCTTGCGGAGCCGCGTCTTGGGCATCCTGGCCGTGACGCGGAGCTTCGGAGACCATCGGATGAAGGACTACGTTATCGGGGTACCCTACACATCCACCACCATCGTGGAGGACAGTACACCCGAGGAAAGCCCTTTCTTGATTCTCGCCTGCGACGGGGTCTGGGACGTGCTCTCGGACGACGAGGCAGTGGGGCTCGTGAGGGGGCAATGGGAGAGGGAGGGCCGGAGGCCGGAGGTGGACGCGGCGGGCTTGCTGGTACAAGAGGCGATGCGAAGAGGCTCGTCGGACAACATAACTTGCATTGTGGTGCTCTTGTGAAGACGGATAGGAAGGAGGGGGAGGGGGTTGAGGAAAGGAAAAGAGGGGAGTATGTCAAGAGCGCTTGCCGCGCCATGGAGGAGGGACCGGGGCCTACCATAGCAAAGTCAATAAATAAACGAAAAGCTGCCTTTAACTACGAGAAGAGAAATCTCAGCAATACCCCAAATCGCATATACAGGCGAACCCTTTCGCCGAGTCGCTCTTCAAGTTTTCTCTTTGACCTCATTCCCGTCCCGAGCGTCGCAGATCAGCGACCAAATTGTCGAAATCTTCCTCCATGATAGATAAGAGCTGCATAGCCTGCGCGTGCTCCACCTGTCGATCGAGTACTTGCAACAACTCCCCCTGTTTTTGAAGAGCTGCTCGCAACTGAGCGTTCTCCTTTTCCAGATGCCTAGCCCTTCGCTCCGTTTGGTCCAAGGCAATTTGACATTGCCTCATCTTCGTTTCTCGGGTAGATTTGTCCTTTTTAAGTGCGGCTTGTAATCGTTTAGTTTCTTTCTCAAGGCGCTGTCTGTGCACACCTTGTCCTTTCAACTCAGAGGTCCGTGTCAGCGTCTCCCGCTTCATTTGCAACACATCCTTTTCCGCGAACAAAGCCCTTTGTGCATGTTGCGTTGCTAATCGTTCGTTTGTCGCGTTTTGATTTTGGGCCTGGAGTAAGGCCGCCTCCAGTCTGTTTATCTTGTCAAGAAGCTGCTGATGCCGATTCTTCGTAGCATGCTTTTCAACTGGTTTTCCGACATCAGTGGCACTTTTTCCTGTTCTGTTTGATGGCGTGCTGGGCTTTATCGAACGGTCCTTACCTATCTCTGTATTTTGCTCGTGTTGTAATGCAAATTCTTCTTCAGGGGGGGGATAGGACATGGGAACGCCCCCCACAGGTTGAACCGAGGGCAGCACATCAGGTTTGGGCGCTGCAGCCGGCGAATTCATTGTAGCTTGTAGCTGCATAATGCGGTAATGTAAGGTAGACAATGGCTTCATCTCCTCCATTGTCATTTCTCTGTTTCGTCATGAAGGATGTGAGTGCCGCTAACTTGGTCATGAGTGTTGAAGCCACAAGGACTCGTTCTTGCTGGCCCGCCCGACAAGGGAGGGATCGATTGGGATTTCGAATTTTTGAGTTTTAGCGATTACGCAGGTCTTACAGCACTATATCTGGCGCGGATGTATGCGAATACAAGCGCTGTGCTCTTACGATTCAGTACACAGACTTGACAATGGATCAATTTTTGTTTGAAATGGAGTATGGGTAAGTCCATAACCATCAATTTTACGCACACACTGTTCCTTGTTGCAAGAACATGATGTGACGATGAGCTACATGTCATGCACAAATCTGCAGACGCAGATTTGTGCATGAGTTCCAGACACAACAGGTGATTTGTATTGAATGATAAAAGTATCAAAATCAAGAGGATGCCATAATTCATCGCTCGTCGCCGGTGTGTCATATTTTGTGGCACAACTGATCTCTCACGAAAGATAACATTCTATGCCTAAGGCCGCTGGACTATACGGCAATGGGTCGACAGACGCAGGTAATTAACATACCACCTTCAATTAAGAGTAACCAAGTAGCACAAGGCTACGTATTTGACAGCGCAAAAAAAGTCCGAATAGTAATTTTTTCTCACTACTCATTGGTGAATCGAAGTACCTAAAAATGCAGTGTGGGAAGGCGAAAGGCCTCCACAGCGCCATTTCTAAAATTCTCCGCGCTTTGAGGGGGGTTTACGAGGAGGCGTCAAATTTTTCACTGACGTTGCTGACAATGTTGTCATGCCAGCTGCATCGGGCGGGGTGCCAGTCGACAGATATGAAGACGACGCACGAACGCGCTTGGTAATCGCCATCTCGACATCTCCCTCTTCCACAGCGGTCGCTTCCTTCGAACACACTCCCTTTAATGAGTTGTTTTCAAGTCCCAGCTCTGCTGCTGCTACCGCAGCACCGTGCCGCAGAGCATGGTGCAAAAGCAGGGCCAGCCCTATCAGAAGGAGCAAGGCTCCCACACTGGCCGATATTATGGTGGTCAATTTGATTAGCTTCTCCGTCCCATAGACCATATTTTTGAAGAACTTTGCATCTTCGGGGACGATCCCGGCATGCTGTGCAACGTGCAGAACCGGCAAGGCCTTGACAGGATAAACGCTGTTGTGGAACTTGTCAAAGGCCTCCGGCGTGATCCCTGCATTGAGCTGTAGTTGTATGTTCGCGTTCATCGTCTTCCCAGTCACAGGCTCCACGTCAATGTAGCTATCATCTCGAGCGGGGTCAAACCCTGCCAGACCCCCCACGTCGGACATATCGAAGGGCGGAGTCGGGCGATAGTGGGGCTTACTGAAGTACGTCAGGCCGGTCATGAGGCCCGTGAGGTTGAAAAGGCCTTCTTGTTGCATTTTGTCCATCCCAAAGGTCTTGGCGTCGCTTCGAGAGCTGCTAAAAGTTTCGGGCACTAGGCGAAAGCGCTTCAATTTGACGCCTTGCACGTCTACGTCCTCCGAAAACGCGAACCGCAGGGGCAGGACAAAGCCTGGTACGAAGACTGAGAGCACCACGTTTGGTCCGTCGATGGCGCCAAAGGGAGGAAACTGCATACCATCGGAGTAACCATACTGAATGGATCCGGGCAAATCTTTCGTTCCTCCAGCAAAGGGAATAGAGCCGCCAGGCCAAATGTCAGCAATGCTTCGGTCGCCACGGTACGTGTAGAAGGCTCCCGCGCGCACGGTATCGTCCCGACCCGTGTGATACGTGTTGGGCACTTTGTCGAAGATGCGAGCCACTTGCTCGCTCCCGTCCATATTCTGAGTGATGTTTCGCGAGGAAAAGCGGCAAGCCGTGAACGGGTTTTCCACGTCGTTGGAGGAGAGACAGCGGCCCGGGCCGTCCAGGCTGGGATCGTTGGCGAGCAGGCTGAATTTCATGGCCCGGGGGTCATCCTTAGCCAGACTTAGTTGTAAAATGGGCGCGGAGTACCCGTACAGGCATTCTCGCAAAGTCTTGCGCGTAACTAGCCCCCCGTTCTTATC
Source organism: Microchloropsis gaditana (assembly GCF_000240725.1). Lineage (NCBI taxonomy): Eukaryota > Eustigmatophyceae > Eustigmatales > Monodopsidaceae > Microchloropsis > Microchloropsis gaditana. The sequence continues at coordinate 6,083 of NW_005803221.1, forward strand.
CAGCACGTCCTCCTGCAGCAGGGGGGCGACGAAGTACTCAGCCAGGTAGGCTAAATAGCCCTGCAAGAGGGCCCAGTCGTTCTTTGATTGGAAGCAATCCCGGGGATCGATAAGGGGCTCGCCCGAGTCCTCCAATCCAAAATCTACAAACGTGGGACGGCTGATGCTTGGACCTGGGAGGCCCAAGACATAGGTCTGGAAGTAGACCATGGGCCGTTTAGCCAGGTCGAACGTGCACTTGGCCTGGGTCCGGTTAAGCCGTTTGCCGCCATAGGTAAAAGTCTTGTACCCTGCCTTCTCCGCGTACCAGGCGAATTCGGGGGGAAGCTCCGGCTGCATGCTCTCCGGCCTTGCCATTGACTCGTTCTTAAGGCGTGTAACCACGTCTCCCACTGCCCATTGCCGCCACAAGAAATCACTCCACTGTGCCACCTCAGCCGTACCCGCATCTTCTGGAGGTAGACTCTCCAAGAATATCTTGACCACAGCCATTTCGAGCATGGGGCTTCGATATATATCCAGCAAGTACGCCCGCAACGCGTTGTATTGTCGGATGGTGATCCCAAAATGCATGGCGATAGTGTCCCGCACGTCCACGTCGCCCCACAACCAGTACGATATACCGTACCGCTCTGCGGCGCTCCCTCTGTCCACATTCATGATGGAATACACGTCGGTTGGGTCCCATAGCCGGCGGACCGTCGCCAGGGGTATCTGCTCGGCCTCTGTCAGCTTGGTGTTGATGCAAAGCTGCAGCAGGTTCAAGTCCATCTTGTTGCGCTTATCGACAGCCGAGAAAAAAGTTGCAACCGTAGAGAAGCCGCAAATCTTCCCAAACATGTTGCTTGTACAGCCCCCGCCCCATCTGGTGGCTGTCGCCTCGGACGGCGCTTGCATGGCATTGAGGATTTGGGTCATGGCGTCCACAGCCATCTGTATAGCCATGACCACAGCGTTTTCCTTCAGAGCGAGAAGAAAATATGTTTTCATTTGGAACAAGACTTCTGCCAAACCCTGTTGAGAACCGATTTTCAGCAAGTTGCTCTCGCTTCCTGCCGTGTAGATCGCGACCGAGTACGGTAAGTTGAGCGAATAGACGGACTGCCGGTCTAACTCTTCTGGGTCCCCTGTGAATTCGTGCTGTATCTGCGTGATGTATGAGACCAGACGGCCCTCGTCCGAAAAGGTTACGTTGATTTTCTTGGTCCTTTGCTGAAAGCTGAAGGGGCCGACCTCGTGCACTTGTGGAGGTTGCCCCGCCAGGAACTCCTCCGGATTCGTGATGTTGTACAGGTGGTACGTATAGAAGAGGGGTGTTTTTTGCTGGGCCCCTGTCGCCCATGCCTTGAATTCTGGATGGTTCGGTGCGTCTACTACTATAGCCTCTCGGATCTTGGCATGCCTGTACGCGTTTCCCTCAATGTCCACGACGCCAGCCAGCGCCATCAGAAGCAAGCCGGCCACGAAAAGACCGAATCCTCGCCGACACTGACGAGAGGCCCAAGCTGTCTGTAGCCAGCTCCGTACCAAGCTGCGGCGAGGGGGTACGGTGTCCATGCTGACACGTGCAGCCCACTCCTCTTGCCCCATGCTGCCGGTGCGCCGGGTATGGCTTGAACTCCTGCTTCGATGCCTTTCTGTTCGGCCGAGGTTGTCTTGATGATGACTGCGAAGGGTGTTGCTGTCTTGAAGAGGTCGCGAACTGCTAGCACTGACGATGCTGTTGGTGCTTTTGGCGCTTCGCTCGCTACCCGAACTTCGCATCGACGCTGTCCGATGCGAGTCGCCGTAATACAAATCATCCTGCCCTTTCCTATCCCGTCCACCTTTCTTGTCCCCCCTGTCGCCTCGACTGCTTCGTTCCCTGCGGTCAGCTCGATATTTCCTATCCCTTCTCTCGCCCCGAGCGCTCCTTTCACTCCTCTCACTGCGTTGACTCCTGTCGCTCCTCACACTGCGTAGACTCCTGTCGCTTCTGTCGCTCCCATTGCTGCTAGGTGGCGGAGGAGGAGATCTAGAATTGGACCGAGAACGCAAGCGACCCCGCTCCACATCAATGTTTCGTCGTGATTTTGACGATGTTTTCCCCTTTCCTCGAGGGGTAGTTGCCGGAAGCCCCTCAATCGGCGGATCGGCGGGTCGGGTTCCTCTTGAGGTGGATGAGGGTCGGGCAGAGTCAATGAGCACCGTGCTAGGTGAAACGCTTTGCAGAGAACCGCAGCTTTCGGTTTTCTCGGGTTCCATCATTTCGATTGACTGGGGCCTGGGTGGTTATCAACCAGAAATGGTGTAGAAAGAGGGCATTAGCGTAAGCGGGTCTGACAAAAATTGCGCATATGGGCTGTAACAAGACCCTTACTAAGCAGATAACGAAACCACATACGCGTAATAAGATATGCGAGTTGCTCAAAGGGTCAATCAAATGGTATTTTGCCCTGATCGAGTCCCCACAATTCTGTACAAGGAGGAGGAGCATGATAGAGCAGTAGGGTACCATGCATACAGAATCCGATCCTTCTCCGGTCACGTATACACTTATGATTTATTGTTTGATGCTATGGACATGCATTCCTTTGCACGTACTTGAGTCTAAAATTCTCGAGGTATGCAAGGAAAAGAGGATACCCTTGCTAGTTATACTAGTTTTGTTGTCCCTGCTCCTGTGGTTCAATAATTGAGTGATATTTAAGGCGGCTGAAAGTAGACATAAATGTTTTAAATGTACACGAGGGCGATACATGTTGCTTTATATGTGTACCCCTCTCCTCCAGCTCGCCTTCCTTGGTCAATGCTCCCAGCAGACGATTTCCGTTGGACAGAGGAGGAGAGTAGAGATGCCATCGAAACAACACAAATACCATCTCAACCATCCCCTCTATTTCCAAAAATACATACATGTCTAATTAATGGTTTTATTGTGAAATGTAGCGGAGCGCGGGAATGGTCCAGTATGTCCAAGAGAGAAATGAGACTCATTCTTACAAGCTCAAAGAACCGTTGAACAAATTCAAATTTTCGAAAATGATAAAATTAAATATAATATAAATGAAAACTTCCGGAGCGAGACATACTCGAGTCGTCCCACGAGGCGAACTTGGCAGAGTTGATGCTTATCTTTGTCTTTCAGGGCCCTTTCATGTTTCCCTTTTTGGAAACAAAAATCATTTTCGGATTGTATTGTGGAGAAAGCTCACGAAATGGTCGTTCCTGATGGGTGTACCGCTACCACATTTACTCTTCAATTATTGATACGTTGTACACCATGATCGCTCCCTAAAAACAAAAATGACTCCTCTGTGACTTCTTCCGTGCTAGTGATACCATAAGTTGGCTATTCAAATAGTTTGTCTTCGCTTCGCGCCTCCGGGAGTGAAAGATTCTGGTATCAACTGCCTTTCCGTGAATAGCTTGTGAAGGCAAGTGGTGCAATTGGCTCACTCTAGACCTACTTTTCATTTCCTTGGCCTTTCTCTTTTGTAAACTCCTCTTTGACGGCTGATTGTGCGGCTGCGATCCACGCAATTGGCACTCGATACGGCGAGCAAGAGACGTAATCAAGGCCCGCACGGGAGAAGAAAGCAACGCTTGCCGGGTCCCCACCATGTTCGCCACAAATGCCAGCCGTGAAGGAACCTCCGTTCTTCTGTGTTTTCATCTTGTCAGTCGTCATCTTGATCAGCTGGCCCACGCCTTCCTCATCGATAGAGACGAAAGGATCCGCGTGGATGACCTTTTTCTCAAGATACTGGGGCAGAAAATGACTGTGTACGGAAAAAAATCAAGCGAGTAGGTAATGCACCAGTAAGTCATCCTCCATTAGGGGCCGGAAATGTAGAGTGTAATATGAAAGAGGTTTTGGGGCATAAGCCATGTCCCAGCAAATATCGATCTTGAAACAAGGACACGGTAAGGTACTCGGATAACGAATGTTCTTGCGAATACGACGCAGTTGCCATTCCCACGTACCTCACATCATCGCGCGAGAATCCCCAGGTCATCTGGGTCAAGTCGTTTGTTCCGAAAGAGATAAAGGAGACAAAAGGCGCGATCTTCTCCGCTGTCAGGCAGGCCCGTGGGACCTCCACCATGGTGCCCAGCCGATACGGCACCGTAATACCTCCCGACTCCGCAAAGATCTTTCGAATCTCCGCCTCAACCAAGGGGACGATCACCTCCAGCTCCGTGCTGGTTGCGACCAGAGGGATCATGATTTCGGGGTGCACCACCGCCCCCCCGGCCCGCGCCTCGACTGCGGCCATGATGATTGCCCGGACCTGCATCAGCGTGATCTCGGGAAACTTGATGGTCAAGCGACATCCCCGAAAGCCCAGCATTGGGTTGGCCTCTTTCAAATCAGAAATTTCCCGAAGCACCGTTTCCACTGGCTTGCCGATGCGCGCTGCCAGGGCCTCTGCGTCATGGTGATTGGTGGGCAAAAACTCGTGTAGGGGCGGGTCCAGGAGGCGGATGGTTACATGCTTTCCCGTCATCACTTCGAACATGGCCCGCATGTCTGCTTTTTGAAACGCGAACAAGCGGTCCAAGGCCTTCTGGCGCTCTTTTTCCGTCTCCGCCAGGATCATCTCTCGCATGATGTCGATGCGTTCGGGCGGGAAAAACATGTGCTCCGTCCGGCATAGACCGATGCCTGTGGCACCGTACGAGAGAGCAACGCGCGCGTCCTCAGGACTGTCCGCGTTGGCCGCTACCGCCAGTCGGCTGTGTTTGTGTGCCCAGCCCATGAGGGTCTGGAAACAGGCGTCCGCCCCTGGGGGCATGCGGGGCACGTCTCCGAGCAGGACCAGCCCCGTGGCCCCGTCTAGGGTGATCACGTCGCCCTCTTTGATCACGGTTCCGTCTTTGGTGATGAATTGCTTCCCCTCCACATCCACGTGCAGCGTGTGGGCGCCGGCAACGCAGCATTTGCCCATGCCCCGAGCCACCACGGCCGCATGGCTACGTTGGGTGGCGAGAAAGAAATCCGTGACGGTAAGGAGGAAAGCATGCAAAAGATTTGACACATCGAAGCTTTCGGATGACATGTGAAAAAGTGGCGCTTTTCAATTTTTCCCTCACCTCGTCATGCCCCCGTTTTCGGTCACAATTCCAGTGGCGGCGCGCATCCCATGAATGTCATCGGCCGTCGTCTCCGTCCGGACCAGGATGAGCTTCACGTTCGGATCGCCCTTGACCATGGTCTCGGCCACTTCGGGGGAGAAGACGACCGCGCCCGTGGCAGCGCCCGGGGAGGCTGGCAACCCCTTGCCCAGGACGGTTTTGGGGGCTTTGGTGTCCACGGTGGGGTGCAGGAAGTAGTTCATTCGCTCGGGGTCGATCCGGAGCAGGGCTTCTTGTTCGGTAATCATCCCCTCCGCGACCATGTCTACGGCGATCTGCACGCTAGCCTTGGCCGTTCGCTTCCCGGTGCGGGTCTGCAGCATGTACAGCTTCCGATCCTCCACGCTGAACTCCAAGTCTGCCATGAGGAGGAAGGATCGCGTGGGAGGGCGCAATGCTATGTATGAACCTCGCGTTGGGACATGGCTGGCCCAAAACTTGCCGTCTCTCCCGTTCCTCCCGCCCTGTAACCTTGTTGGGGGCACCCACAGCCCCCGCCGTGTCCCTCCTGGTCGCCTCTCCTTCCTCCCCCCCTCCCGCATCGCACGTTCCCCTCACCTTGCATGTCACGGAAATGCGTCTCGAGCAAACGCTGGTACTTGTCCAGCTCCTGGTAGGCCTCCGGCATGTGCTGCTGCAGGAACGCCAACGAGTGCGGCGTCCGCACGCCGCTGACCACGTCCTCCCCCTGGGCCTGCTCCAAGTACTCGCCGAAGAAGACGTTCTCGCCCGTGGCCGGGTTCCGGGTGAAGGCCACGCCGGTCCCGGAGTCCGCGGACTTGTTCCCAAACACCTGCAATGTAAAAGAGGGCCATGGGACGAGAGGTGGGGCCGGGAATGAGGGAGGGAGTCGTCGCCCACGGGCGCACCACCCTTACCATAGTCTGGACGTTGCAGGCAGTCCCCAGCAGGCCCTGGATGTTGTTATACTCACGGTACCGGACCGCGCGGGGCGTGAACCAGGAGTTAAAGACAGCTGCGATGGCCGTCTCGAGCTGCTCGTGCGGGTCCGTGGGCAGCGCCTCCCCCAGGCCCTTGAACTGTCTCACCACCTCCTCCCAGTCCTCCCCGCTCATCTGCATGTCGTACTTGTAGCCCTTGGCTACCTTCATCTTCTTGATCACCTCCTCGTAGGGATCTGTGCTCTTTCCCAGCACCACATTCTGGTACATCTGGATCAAGCGGCGGTAGCAGTCGAATGCCCACTTCTTGTTGCCCGTCGACTCCACCAGCGCCGCCACGATCTCGTCGTTCAGGCCCAGCGACAACACCGTATCCATCATGCCGGGCATGGACACGGCCGCGCCTGAGCGTACAGAAAGGAGCAGAGGGTTTGACTTATCACCGAACTTTTTCCCTGCTTGCTTTTCGACCTGGGCGAGGGCGGTAAGGTACTCCTCCTTGAGCCCTAGCGGCATTTTTTTCTTGGCTTCGAAAAAGTCAAGGCAAGTAGTGGTGGTAATGACAAAACCTGGGGGCACTGGCAGGCCCAAGCGGGACATTTCACCTGTGTAAAGGGAAATTTGGGTCCTTTTAGGACCACATTCGAGCTTGATGCACCCAGGACTCTGCGAATTCCTCAACTCGACCGCTTGCTTTCTTACATAAGTTTGCTCCCTTGTTGCCCAGCAATTCCTTTTGATCGATGCGCCCTTCGGCAAACATGTATACGCGTTTTTGATTGGGCTCCGGCATACTGTTGTGCGGAAGGATGTTGTCTTGAATTCCCACAAGCTTTCGGTTGACTGTGCATGTTGCAGTTCACCGGTGAGAACTGAGTTTTTTAGAAGGTCCTTCTGTCTCGTCAACGGCATCTATTCCTAAACAAAAAGACAAGTCATCAAAAGATCGACAGCATGCACATGACTTGCAAGCCCAAGGCTGTCGCCTTTTTCCAGATTGCGCCGTGTGTCCTGCTCTACTTGCCTTGGGTCGATCTCCAGAAGTTGGAATAACTGACCATCTAATTCCGCTTCCTACCACAAATGGAAAATTAGAAGCAACAGCATGCCACCCTGCCTTCGTCCAATCGGTCATAAACTACCTTGAACCGAACGTATGAGCCGCAAGCGCCCAGAAAAAGCACGTGATTCCTGTGGACAGGCGGAATGCGATCCCCAGGGTGGCCACATGGTTCCTGCTTGCTTCAACCCGGACGAGCTTCAACCTCCTCACCCGTCCCGCGCCTGGGCTAGGAAACGGGCATCAGGCCACCACGCTTTCCATCCTTTTGCCCCGAAATTCCACAACGAGCAAGCAGCGTGCACAATGTTCCTTATTTGACGATGTAAGGGGCGAAACGTGTGGAAGGTAGATAACAAAGCTTTAAAGACTACAAACGCAAGGGGGGAAGTGACGCGGAAAATAGTGCTCTTCGCGTGAAGTAATGCAGAAAGACGATTTTTATTCATTGGCCACAACCTTGTTCGTTGTCCACTTAATTCGATTCTATCGTAATGAAGGTAAGAATGGGCCTTTCTTAAAACCAACCCAGACTACATCCCTTTCCCCCCGCTTGTGAGATAACATTCGAAGTGCCCACAAGCTTTTTCTACGTGTTATTGTTGACGATGTCGCCAAGCCCTTTTTCTTTCTCTGCAGACTTCATTGAGTCCTTATGCGCAGACATTATCGAGCCGTCCTTTTGTTCATGGTACCCCCCAACGGCAAACTATATCGCGGGATAAGCACCCTCCCCACCTATTTCCCTACATTTAGGAACCAAGTCTTTACCTGCTCATACTATGTACGGGGTTGCCAGAATAGCACCATCTCACTCCGATTCGTTCCCCCAATCTGAGTTCACTTTCCTTCCCCCTTTCCGGTCCTCCGCTATGGAAAGGCGGCAAGCGTCTCGTTGTGCGAGGACATCATGCTTGGCACCATTTTGGAGGCGGCGCCGACTCCCCTGCCTCTCCCTCGTCGCGCCCCCACCCCGACCAACAGCCCTTCCTCCTCATCTCCAGCGCCCAACACACCCCTCTTGCGATACTTTCCCCTCGATCCGGCGCCCTCCTTGTTCTTGCTCACGGCCGTCTGCTTCGCTCCCCCGCTCCCCCGCCTTACCTCCTCCTCCACCGCCAGCACCCCTCCGCTGTGCAGCCCGCCGCCCTTCTCCACCACGCCCACAAAGTCTCCGAAGACCGAGATGGACAAGTGGCTCCCACTGTGTCCCTGGCTGCTCCCTTTCCCTCCCGCAGAGGAACCGCCGCCTCGCCCGTTGTCTCGGAGTTTGTGATGGTTCACCCTGTACGGCTGTTTGATCTTGTGCAGCGCCCGCGCCTCGATCTGGCGCACCCTCTCCCGCGTCGACCCTGAACCGCCGACCCCGATCTCCTCCA
>NW_005803220.1:0-14540 GCF_000240725.1 Microchloropsis gaditana
ACATGAGAATTAACCCCTTTACCGAAGGGAGAACGTTGTATCTCAAGTGGCTGGGTGGAAACTGATAAGCGAGATCAGAATGGTGTTATTGTGAGGAGAAAGGCAAGATTTATCGCCACAGGTTATAGTCAAGAATTTGGCTATGACTACCTCCACACTTATGCACCTGTTGCATCGATAACCACGATTCGTTTGGTATTGGCCCTAGCATGCATATTGGATCTTGAGCTGGATAACATGGATGTTGAAACAGCTTGCCTTCAATCAGACCTTGAGGAGAAGGTATATGTTAAACAGCCAATTGGATATGAGCAATATGGATCGAATGGAGAGGAGCTAGTTTGTCGATTGCGTAAGTCGCTATACGGACTTAAACAATCTGGACGTAACTGGCATGAGAAGATTGATGGATGGTTCCGAGGATATGGTTTCCATCCTTCTTCTGCGGATCCATGCTTATATGTGAAGTTTGGATCTAGAAGTGAGATGTTGGTTGTCGTCTTATATGTAGACGATTTAATTATTGCTAGTAATTCTAGGCCAATGGCCGATAAATTCAAGCAAGCTATTTCAAGGGAATTTAGCATGAAGGACTTGAAGGAACTTGATTGGATACTTGGTATGGCAATCAAACGTAATAGAGAGAAGAGAGTTATGGAAATCTCTCAAACGGCATACATTGATATGGTACTCAAGAAGTTTAGAATGGCTGGTTGCAAACCAGTTTTAACACCGATGGAAGGGACTCTGACGAAAATGGATGGCAAGGACGTCAAACCAGATAGTGAATACATGAAGCTAGTGGGTAGCTTATTGTATGCAGCACTGGTCACGCGTCCAGACATTGCATTTGCGGTACAGTCGTTGGGGAAACACTTGCAAGGATCTAATGAAGAGCATTGGATCGCTGCAAAGCGTGTATTGAGATACCTGAAGGGTACTAGTGAGGTTGGACTCAAATACACAGGTAATTCTACGGGATCGTTTACCCTGGTAGGATTCGCGGACGCAGATTATGCTGGTGATAAAGATAACAGACGTTCGACGTCTGGTTATACTTTTACGTTGAGTCATGGAGATGATATCAACACGATTGATTGGAAAGCCAAGCAACAAGATGTGGTGGCTCTATCGTCGGCTGAATCGGAGTTGATATCTGCTTGTTCAGCGACACAAAGTGCAGTTTATATTCGTCAACTACTTATGGACCTTGGATTCAAGCAAGATGAACCTACCGTGATTATGGAGGATAATCAAGCTTGCATTGCGATGGGGAATAATCCGATTACGTATAAGAGGACGAAGCACATTGATGTTCGATATCATTTTGTGCGCGAAAAGGTTGAGAGTAAGGAAGTGGAACTGGTATACATTCCTACTCAGCATCAACTTGCGGATATTTTAACAAAACCCTTATCTAATATTCGATTAGCAATGATACGCAATCGAATGATGGGTTATAAGTCTTGATTGGGATCTGGGGGCAGCTGAGGAATCAGCGTAGATATATTAGAGATGAGAGATATGGTCCTTATCTTAAGTATGCGAGTTATAGGATTAACTGCTTTGGATCACACATAATGATTAGGAGTACGAGTGGGGGTGACGCGAATATAAGGATGACATGATGATGCTAAGGGAGTATGAGTTCAGCGATAGGAGGTTAAGCGAGCCATCTTACAGTGTTGCACCTCTATCCTGGATGGATCCAACAGTCTGTATCACGATGTGCTGATCGCTACTGTATCATGTCATACTTTGCGTCCACCTAATTATTTGTATTATCGTACGACAACAGGACTGGCGTCGACCAGTGTCTTTGGTTGTCTTTGGTTGTCGGTCGTATTGGGTATCTTAGTACGAGATTTTTGGGTGAATCATTGGTCTACATTCTCAGGGAGAATAGGGGTCGTACTGAAGAATTAACTGGATATTGGGTTATCCACAGTGGCATTTGTTTGTTTATTCGCATCACTTAGAACGTTCGAGTCAAGTGCTAGTCCTTCTTCCTGCATGACCGTGCTTCTTTACAGTCCGCTGCACTTGTCCGCAACGTTCTCTAGCTTCAACAGGCTGTAGCAAGTGATCTTTGTGGCAAGTATAATTCTTGGAGAACGCTTTTTTTCTGACAGCCACTATAACTTTACTATAGATTTTATTCTTCTTGTCTTACGTACGTCTTGTTCATCCTCTATACGAAATTAACCCTAACAGGCCTCAATACGCGCGAGGATAGAGATACGTCCTTCCTTTCCAAAGCAATCGTTTCCTTTTACTAGTCCTAACACAGAATGGAGAACCGGTGAGAATCACACCCCGCCCACGTAGCACGATCAGGTTTTATTTCTTACTTTCACCACAGAGTCAGATAAAATAAACTCCAAGTTCATGAGGTCGAGTCATTAATATCAAGGGAGCCTGATAATTAGGGATTTAATTTAAGTCTAGTTTTCGCTCAGTCTCTGGATCATTAATCATTTTCCAGAGTGTCAGTCGAGGAAAATAAATTTTAGATAGAATTTGCGTAGTTGCAACGTGGTTGACATATAAATCAGAGACTTAACATCTATCTCAGTTTTGGAGGTTGGGGATCGGGGGAAAAGAAGTAACTAAAGTCACGGACTAGCGGTCGGCCCCGGAGTAGGAATCGGAGGCCCCGGCTCACAGTGAGTGATCGTGTTCCTGCCATTCATGCGAGGAAGATCATAGCATGACGTGAGAGTGTCCGACAGCACATCTCCATTCACCGTCATCTCGACTGTAAGAGGAGACAAAACTGGGTCCTCGAGAAACTCCAATCCACGAAAAGTTCCGGTCACACTGTAGTAACCACCAGTTGAATAGAAGTTGTTAGCATGCACAGTTTTGGGTGTTTTGATCTTCGGCCGTCTAGAGCTTTTAATGGACACGCGCGCTCCTTGAACTTTACAGGTTACCTTCCTTCTGTTTGCACGACAATCGCTCGCCGCAAATGTTACAGTGTTTAAGGGATCATTGGCAGTGTCTTGCAATTCAACGGTCAGTCCCGTCTGGCCAATTGCAGAAACAAGGGTCATAGATGGATCATCGATATTACCCTTCATTTTCCATGAGTCCTTGTTCGTCACGGACCTATCGACAGCGCGAATCGACTTGAGATTAAGGTCTTGACCAGCGGTCGTGACGAGGGTGCTACCGAGGGTAATGCCAAGGGCAAGCAAAGAAAATACGCTGCGCATGATGCAGAAGAGATCGAGTAAGGTCCTATTCAGTATATACGAAAGAGCGGTGAGATATGGCGTTGATGAAGTCTATGTGCAAGTCCCAAGTCTTGGCTAGTATGTTTCTTTCTGCCTCGAATACGTTCTTATGTAGGTACACAATCATGTATGAGAATTGGATTGAACATGAGGCTTGAGTGCTTGATGGCAATTAACATATAAGCAAGCGAGCCAAAGAGCACCAGAAGTGTGTCACGACATTTGCACAGCGCGTGGAAAGGCTCTGGACGCTGTGCGCGTGCAAAGGAAACAAGAAATAATCGAAGACTCGCCTTCCTTGACTGCACACGTAGAAATGCGCAATTATCATGTGCTTCTTGGAAGAATCAGTATGCTCCAAAGATACAAAGAACTAATGATGAATCTTATTCAAGCGTCAGGGAGCATTTGAACAGCGGTTTTACCTTTCGATTAGAAGACGTGCTTTAAAGCGTCCGGTGCAAAGCGACCGTTTAAAAATGAACACATGGAATCTTTGCAGCCCCTACTTTTGCCAATGGGACCTCATCTGGGTCTCCAAAACATTTTCATCATCCAAATAAAATTATTTTATATAGTTGGGGTCCTAATATTGATGCTCAATGATTTGACTTGTGAAATTATTTGAAAACCATGCTAAAATGCAATCATCGACATTTCAAAATCGGCCTCTGTGGCTGCAATTACTAGCTGGAAAGCGCCTTGTTTTCAGCTCCTGCATAATTCATTGCAAAATATCTGAATCTCTTAGAATGATGTAAGCGAAGGGGATAAACCTGTCACCAAATTGTAGGCTCCCTGTAAATCACTTACATGTGGCATACAAACGAATCTGGACAAGCGTACCTACAAAGTACAAAATAATCCATGAGTGTAGAAATGTCGTCATCAATAACGTATGGGTGGGAGCTGTTACCTGTATGAGCAAAGTAATTCTTCCCTTTTTTGAAAGTTTTGTGGTCTTGTGTTGCTCCTCAGACCTCTTTCCCATGTTTCCAGCAATTTTGACTTGGTAAGAATCATGTTGGCGATGGCGAGAACAAGAAGATAGCAACACAGATCACACGTCGAGTTTTCAAGTAAAAGGATGAATCAAAAGAACTTACATGCGTGAGCCAGATTATCATTTTTCCAATGGCTATCAAGAAGACATTCACGGGAATCTGAGAAGGTCTTCCATTTGAAGAGACAAGCTTTTATGAACACATTAGATCACACCACAATCGAACGCTCTTTTATTTTTTGTACTGGGAAGTGATGCATGTTTCACAAGCATAGCCATTATCTATTATTGGAGCAGCAAGAGTTGCCTGTAACACAGCATGTAGGCAATTGCAAGATTTATCCTTTTCAAAATCTCCAAAAATCAGGAGGCTGCACGCCAGCAGCAGAGGCAAAGCGTGGAAACATTGGAAGCGCAAACAGCCATTGTCTCAGAATTTGACCTTTCCTTTGGATCTTTCAGTCAAAGATGTTAAATGTAATATGCCAACAAAGCTTTGACCGGAAAAAAAGTACTAAAGTGATTACATTTCGTAATCGTGGTTTGAGTATTGTTGCAGATAGTGAGAAGGAATACGGAGCGAGGAAAGAAAGTCTCACAGATAACGAAAGGCTCTCCATGCATGAAGTTTGTGATTCAATACATTATTAAAGACATGAACGAACGATTCAAACACAATCACTTCTTCGTCCAAATACAAGTTCGTGCTTTTCCCTGTTCCTGCAAAGCATCTCTTACATTCAAGGAATATGCATAATTCCCGGAATTAAGATTGCAAAAAACGCACACATTTCAAATGTACAATTTTATCCGTAGATCCAGTCTTCATGCCTTCTACATTTCTCATCAATTACCTTCGAACGAATGTCGTCAATGTGTTTCTGGACTGGTTCGTCCAAATGATTGAATACTTGTCCAACATGCTGATAGCTAAGATAGCGTTTGCTTGGAAACGAATGAGCATTCGGAAATTGCCCGCAACAGTACGCATCATGAGACATTTGCTTGTTTTTAACCAAAGGCCACACATCCATGTTCAGAAAGTCCATATCCTCGCCATACGCGCTTTTTGCTGACCAAGACGCCATTTGTGCCCCTATGTTCTATAATTTCAAATAGTAATATATTGATAAGACTATGACTACTGGTCGTATATAGAATATGTGAGATTACCTGAATAGCACCATGCGTCCCCCCCCACATGCCCCCATTAAGAGGATGACAGTGCCAAACGCTATCACGTATAGAATGAATTGGTATTCCAGAATTGATCCATTCTTCTACAGCCAATCGATCTCTTGCATTTAAGCGGGAGTCAGTGTCTCGTACTATAAACCTATGGGATAAATGTCAAGTGATCAGATTGAGCAGCGCATTATTGATGTTTCTCCGGAAAGATAAGAATTTTGGTATATGCCTGACCTATCTATACTTGCGTCGTCCGCAACCAGAAATCTCCAGAACATTCCCGCGATTAGATCGTTTCCAGTTGTCTGCATCATGATAATTTCGGCTCCCAATTCTTTCAGTCGCTTCAAGACATCTCGTGGCACAGAGCTGTCGACATAAAATCTTGCAATCCAACCTACCAGAGAGAGGAATGTATGACGTTAATGCCTAAGTCTAATTTGGATCAACGGACGTCTACGTACCTGGAAAATAGAGAGGAGCAAGCTCAGCATTCCGAATAGCCCCAATAGTGTATTTGGAATCATTACCATACAGTCCAAAGCTTATAGCACGTCTCTCCGTAGACTTCGGGAAAGCATTAATCTACACGCGGTTAGATATAATTTCCTTGAGATTAGATAATCATCAGACGAAACTTTTATATGCTTACCGTTGCAATATGCAAGCGATCAAGTTCGCTATCGGTAAGTCCTTCAACATCGTTCGGATCACTCGGCGAGAATTTTTCCTGTAGAGAATGTAGACGAAATCACAGCTGAATACCTCTACATTAAACTTTCTGGCGGAAGGGTACTGACCTGCTCGACTGGAAGTCTTGGATATCCTTCAATGACGGTGATATAGCCCTTTGTCGAGTTTTGTTGTCCTCGAGAGTTCACCAAAGCGTTTCCTACTTTGAAAATTGGAGAGCAATAAATAAATAGATTCTGTTTTTGTGAAATTGACGATTATCTGTAAGCGAGCTTACCTTTTGGTTGGGCTTCAGGCATACCATAAAGCCATCCCCAAAGCATATACTGCCAAATGATAAAAGTCCACAGAAATATTCCGAGGTACTGCCAGCGGAGGGTATCCCATTTTGTCCTTTGATGTCATTTCAAGTGAGTTGTCAACCAGGCTCAGGATAAGTACACATAGCTAATAGCACGACATACCTCTTTGTGCTCCTTGAGGCCTGATAAGAAGATTTCATTGCTTCTATTTATTCGTATCCCTCAGTTTTCGATAAACCTAATGCAAAACGTCCCGCAGCCAAGTGGTTTTCAGGAGAGCTTTAGTCGTAAACCATTGCTAGTGTCGTAACCTGAAAGGAAATTATTAATAGCACGTGTCTCACATATGGAACGTGTACCCCGCCAACTGGGGAGATTTTGGCACACGATCACCTATGCAGGCCACATAGGTCATCTTACTAGCCATCGCACATCCCTAGTCATCCTACTATCGGCTTTGCTTTTCGCTTCAAGATGACGGAAGTAGTGCTTTGACATGATCGTCATGTGTCGATCGCTGTCCCTGAACCATACGAGACACTGGGCGAGCGAAACGGTCGCCAGCGAAGGGTCAAGTAACGGATCTTCTGTCCAAGCCGTGGCTGAATCCCAACGACATGGGCCATTGATAGCCCGCTCAAGCGGCATTGTGAGAAACATTTGGTAGGCCTATGCTTCTCGACGCTTGGAAAGGTACTTTGTGAGATCTATTATATTATTATTACACTCTCATATCTGATTATACACACGTTCTGATCCTAAGTTTAATAGGTAAATGAGGGTATCGTCCTTCTATAAAGTTCTTACATGTCTCCTTGCTATCTGCGTTTTGAACGGTTTTTTATCTTTCCTAAGCTCGAATGTTACGGGCATACAAGATCAGTCTCTACGATTGGCGAATCAGCCAAGGGAGATGAAAAATTTTCATCGAGCGGAGTATGATCTTATCGTCATGGTACCAAGCGTGGTGGAATGGAAAGATCGCCGCGAATACCTCAGGCGCCAGTTTCAGCGCAGTCAAACTCTTACTTCTGCGAAGGTGTTACTGTTGTTCATCCTTTCTGATGAGGAGAAATTGAATGCTATTTCAGAAGCCCATGAACATCTCGACTTGGTTTTTGTGCCATGCAAGGACAGTGACCAAAGAGCAATGCCTGAAGAAAACAGCTCAACTACGTGCAAGGTTCTCCGAGGTATACAGCATATTACGAACCATTTCACCTTCGCCTTCTTAGCCCGTGTTGGAGATGATGCATATTTTCGATACGATCACTTTTGGAATAGTATCCGTCCATCGTTACCCGAGGGGCCTATATATATGGGACGATTCAATCAAGATGAAAATGTCTGGGAGCAACATCTTCAAAGTCACCTATGGCTAAAAACATATCCACCCTATGCTAGTGGTATGGGCTACATATTCTCGGAGGAGGCGGCTTATTACATAGGCAAGGCGTCTCAATTGATTGAGTTCAGGACCGGGTACCCCGAAGATGCTGTCGTCGCCTTATGGCTCATCGGAACCCGCACGTTGCGTATCCACAGTGCTAACTTCCATAATCATCTCGGAGGTGGGCCATATAAAACAAAAAATTGCACAAGTGATTCCATTTTGATCCACTACATGAATCCATCGTTGTGGAATGCAATCGACGAGAAAGGTGAACTTCTTTGCTAGGTCCTGTTGTTCAACGAACCTTGTATATTCTGTATGGAGATCCATCTAGAGCATACTAATTAAGCTGAGGCAGCAAGCGTTTTGTATGATTTCTCCCTCACAGGGGTGCCGCTCAGAGAAAACCCATATGAACGTTCAAAAGGCAGGTTACATGATTGATGTCTGCTGCAATGCTATGAATGTTTGTCCTTTAAAACATCGTAAAACTGTGACGCATTCATGTATTAGACGCTAAAATTTGGGGTCAAATTAGAGATTTACTCGGCTACACGACTTCTCACTATGCCCAAGCTTTCTGAGCATTGATTGAGAAACAAATGTTTTGTGCGCTCTGTTTTTTCCCCCCTGTATCGTCATTCGTATATGCATAAATCGTCTGCATAGTAGCGCCAGGACTTGACAGTGTACATTACGGATAATCTTTCAAATAGAGGAACAAAAAATGCTAGAGCTGCATTTTAATTGATTGCAATGTCCAAAAGCAATAATCAAATTGTGCAGAGATACATATGTTACGCATACTTTACACCCCAAACGCGTCGCAAGGTTTCTGATACCTCTTAAAGGATACTTTCTACATTTATTGATAATGAGTTAATGGACTTGTGTCGTTGATATCGACATTTTTGGAGCCTTACTGTTCCCAAAGTACAAATGAAGAAGCGAAATACAGCACGCAAATGAATGCGAATAATATGCTATTTATGCAAGAAATGACCTCTAAATCATCGATTTCATTGCAGTGCCTCTTCGATAGCTATGGCCAGGGATGAATGAACATCCCCAGGTCTCGTGCTCTTGTCAATAATGCTTGAATTTCAGCTCGGGAATGTTTGAAGATATACCAGTGCCATGGATGCATTTCAGGGTGGTTGTAGTGTACTTCGACGAACACCTGGGGAAGAATAGTGCGAAGGTCCATTAGTGATGTTCTCTGTCATGACATTAGTTCATTCATTAGAAACTCACCTCATCCAAAAATTTGTAAGTGCCGTCGTCCATGATGCGACTGAGAATATCATATTCCCATCCTTCAACATCCATCTTGAGGACTACAAAATCATTCTCTTTGATGCCAATGTCTCTCACAAACTGACTTAAACCTCGGGTTGGAGGAGAGCTCTTGTTATTGTCCTCAGCACCCACAAAATTGTAGTAAAAAGTGAAAGTGTTCAAGACTTCGTGAGTTTTATATCCTCTCGCCTCGGCAGATGTTCCCTTGACGCACTCAGTGATATTGCTGGCTAAGGTATGTATGTCCGCATGCAGCTTCGCATCAGCTTCAAAACCGTACACAAGGTCGAATTTTGTTGGGTAATTTTGCATCATCCAGCATACGCTACTTTTGAAGTCGTGCAAGCCGAGATCAATGTAAATCCGGCGATCGTAAACATTCTTGTCCGACGCATTTACAAAATTCGCCAGGAAATACGGGGTCACCTTTTAATTTTAGAAAAATATGGGACAGCAGGTCATTAATGAAATATTTTTGAGAAATAGGAAAATAAATCTCCTCACCTGGTCTTTGTCGTCGACATCATCAGTTTTCCCTAACCAGAATTTAGGTCGGTACTGAAAGATCGGCTCCAAAGGGTCAAGCCAAAAGCTGTCGTATGCGATAGATAATCGGTCATTTCAGAAGTACTTTTCCTCATATGTGCTGGAATACAGGCAAGGGAGTGGCTCACCGTCTCTCGTGAATTTCAACTTTGGCTTTAAGCTTCTGCACCTCCTCCTTTAAATCGCGAAATGTGGCATATTCAACCCTTCCCGTGAGCAGCCAATTCCCCGTACAGAATTGCACAAATATCCACGTAGCTAGCAGAGCAAGTACCAATCGCAATTGAGAAGGGTTTCGAAGCTGTGAGGTCCACAAATGGCGTACATAATGTTGCACACCCTTGCCGTACACCTTTCCCATGCCTGAAGTGATATATGGATGCGTGGTATACTGTCAGGCACTCTTTGGAATGATTATCACATCCAGATTGTGTTTCAGCATTGGCTTTTACCGATGCACAGCAAAGGCAATTGCTCTTACATCGTAGTGTGGCCTTCATGATGTGCCCATTAATGAGGCAGCCTGTCTTGACTTAAGACTGTTCTCCCGGATCTATTTCGGATTACATTAGCAGCCACGCATTCAATTTTCAAACTATGTACTCTCATCATGCAGATTGGACAGTCGAGCAACCATGACGTATTGATTTTCCAAAGCTGTCTCATTCACACGGACGCGCATACGTCAAGCGTGAAACGGCTAGGTCACGGAGAACGCGGGACGTAAAGTGTCCTCATTCACACAAGCCCATCAAATTTTCTGTTGCACGCTTGTACAAATGTTTGCAGAAAACAGATAAAAATAGTACAGCCACACAATCAGATAAAATGTCTATCGTGTACAGAGTGCTTTATTGTAACC
The DNA here is from genome assembly GCF_000240725.1 of Microchloropsis gaditana. Taxonomy (NCBI): domain Eukaryota; class Eustigmatophyceae; order Eustigmatales; family Monodopsidaceae; genus Microchloropsis; species Microchloropsis gaditana. Next base: position 10,526 of record NW_005803220.1, read on the forward strand.
TATTCTTTTTTTCGTTTGGAGTCGACCAAAGGTCCGTACCCCCATCAATTCCTCCGGAAAAAGTAATTTAATCAAAGCAACGAGATAAAAGTAGAATGAGTGGACGATAATATGTGGAACGATTTTTAAAAAAAGGATGCCGTGACGACTGGAGCTCGACTGTCGTTCACAAGCAATGTATTGACATGAAAGAGCAAAGCACTTCAGAAGAAAAGAAAAGCTCCCCTATGAGAGACTGCAGGCAATATGAAGTTGTACTACACCATATTCCTCATCCGCACACCCATGCACAAACGTCATAAAGAAATTGAAACTTCGATTATCATGACTCTTCCCTCTTGAATCGCTGCATGGGGCTCTCAAGAAAACCATGTTGACTTAGTTGGGTAGCGTACGCATACAAAGGAAGAATGCTAGCCCACCATCACCCAGGTGGGGCTGGACGCAAGACAAAATGAGGCTCTACGAAATGTGTTTTGGAAAAATGCTCATTTGTAAAATTTTAAGATATAAGCTTGTTACGCCAACAAATATGGCACAGTAACTAAGAATATGTCAGCGGTACCCTACTCCTCCGAGGAACTTCGACGAGTGAAAGGCTCCACCACATCACGCCAGATCAGGGCATGATTCAGGTGAAATACATTCCACGCGGGCACTTATATTTTTCTAGGTATCAAGTGTTGTGTTAGAGTTACGCATGTGATGTGTTGTGTATCCTTTCAAGCTGGGATCACTGTGTGCTCGTCTGTGGCTGGCTTTGATTGGTCGATAGAATTCTACTCTCAGCGACCACGTTTTGTAAAAGTTTTATGACGAAGAAAAGGTGCATCGGTGAGTCTTTGCCATATACCGAGACTTATCGAGATTGTGCCCCCGCCAAGGCATATTTTTTCTTTGCCTTCTGAACGGCCCATATCTGCCAATTCGTGTAGTCATCGCTCGAAGTCTTCTCCTCGCTGTCGACCCTCCGACTTGCCCCTCTCCGCAAAAGATCGTCCACGTATACTCCGTGGAAATGGTCTTTTCGGTCAAACATGCAGTCCCCGTGCCGTTTTATTTTGTTTTATGGTGTTGTGGACGGTGTGGCAGCGTTGGTGGCGTGACACGACGTGGTTCTGTCGTTCTTTCGAGATGCTTCCATCGCCACAGGAACCACTAGCCGATTCAAAATTGTCCCTCGACCGCAGCGGCAGCCCCCTCATCCCTTCCTCACTCTGGCTCGACACACGACGGTTCAACACAGATAAAAGCACCAGCAGCACCATTCGAGTAAATATGGGGGCGGCGGCGATGATCGGGGGCGGTAGAAGAAACTTACGGGTGCCCTTCACTTTGCTCCTGCTAAGCTTCCTGGCCTCTACAGCCCTAGCTGGAGTGATCGGTGTTGACTTGGGCAGCGAGTTCATGAAGGTGTCACTGGTGCGTACACTGATGACACAACGAATAATGAGGGCTTGGGAGGGAAGAGGTATGTTTAGAGGCTCCGTCAAAAGCGTCGCGGTGACCACTTATGTCCGTCCCTCCTTCCTTCTCCCCCTTCTTCCTTCCATCGACGCGTTCAGGTGAAGCCTGGTACTATGATGGACATAGTCACTAACATCCACAGCAAGCGCAAGACCGAGACCATGATTTCTTTCTACCAAGGTATCGCAAGCGGTTTGTCGATGGCCCGTGTTCAGGTCTTCCTTTGCCTCATTTATCCCCTCGAAGTCTCCGAATCTCGTCTTCGCACACTCCCTAAATTCCCGGCCTCACGAGCTCTTGTGGCATAATTTTCCCCTGAATCAGGCGAGCGTTCCTATGGCGCCGATGCCTATTCCCTCTTGACCCGGCGGCCGGACGTGACGTATGCACGCCTCCCCACCCTGCTGGGGCGGCATGACGACCATCCCTCCGTCACCCTCTTGGGAGAGGCCTACTTTCCCACCAGGGTGCGAATGCGTCTTCCTGGTCCTTGCCCTTCCTGTCTATCTAATCCGTTATTTCCCCCCTGCTTCCTGTAGTCCCTCTTACTCTCGCGGTCTAAATCATCTCCCTGTTCTCCACTCTTCTCCCCTCCACCCTCCCCCTCCCCTGCCCTCCATAAGGTCTCGTACAACGAGAGTGCCGGTGGACTGGCCATCCACCATGACGAAGAAGCCTCATTCTCCTCGGAGGAGCTTGTGGCAATGATTTTGACCCACGCTAAGGTGCTGTTCCATGCTCTACGCCGTCTCATTCCCCTCCCGGCCTCAGTCCTCTCCAGATCTTTACCAATAGAAGAGGGGCACTGTAGCTCTCGTCCTGTCTCCTTCATCCGCACCCTCCCTCTCTCTTAAACTCCCTCGTTCCCGCTTCCCCTCTCCCTCCCTCTTCCCCCCTCCTTTCGTATGGACACGATTGTGGCAGGCGTCGGCGTCCTCTTTGATTGCGACACTCACCCTTCTCTTCCCACGTCTCCCATGTGCCCCCTCAGGACATTACCAAGGCCTACGGAGGCATCCCTGTCCGGGACGCAGTGCTGGTGGTGCCCTCCTTCTACACCCAGCCAGAGCGACAAGCTTTGCTGGACGCCGCGGAGATCGCCGACATGAAGGTTGCACTCCCTCCCTCACTCTCCCTCCTTCCCTTCCTCCCTCACCTCGCTTTGCTTCCCCCTCTGCTGGTTCAAAGCGGGTCACTCGGCTGATGAAGATTCTTGCTCCCCCACTTCCCCCCCCTCTCTCCTCCCAGATCCTTGGCTTGATCGACGAGAACACCGCCGCCGCCCTCCTCTTTGCCGTTGACAATGTGTACGAGCAGCCCACCAACATCATCTTCTACAATCTGGGAGCCTCTTCCCTTCAAGTTTCCCTGGTACCGTCATGCCCTCTCTCCTGTCTCTTCCTTTCTCCCTCTCCCTCCCCCTCCTGCCTTCCCCCCCAATGTCAGTCCGTCGTGTCCTGACTGCTTGCCATCCTTCGTCTCACCTCCCTCCCTCCTCCTCTCCCTTCCTCCTTTCCTCCTACCACCTCTTCTCGTGTCCTCCTCCCAGGTGGAGATGTCCTCCTACGTGACCGGCAGGGGGAGCAATGAGAAGCGTTTCGCGCATTTCACTGTTCGGGCCAAGGTAGGGAGCAAGCGCAGAGAGAGGAAGTGAGGGCTTTCCCGACGCGATGCCGGAAGGATGTTTGCCTGAGCATGGAAGGAGAAATCGCTCCCGTACTTTTACAATCGGACTGCTCATTCATGTCGTGTGACAAACCCTCTTTTCCTCCCTCCTTTTCTCCTTTTCGCAGGCCTGGGACACCACGCTGGGCGGGTTCCAGTTTGACCTGCGCGTGGCCGAGGTCCTGGCTGACCGCTTCAACGAGAAATGGAGGAAGGGGAAGGGGAAAGGGAAGGGTAAGAAGGAGGAGGGGAGGAAGGAGAGGGGGAGGGGAGGATGGGAGTGTCTGGAGAGTTACGGATCGGTTTTGATGGGGAGAAGGAAGGAGCTGCAGAAATGCCACTCCAATCATCGACCGTCCCAGTCGTTCGCATGTTCTGATCCTCGACTCCCTGCCCTGTCCCTCCCTCTTTCCCTCCTCCCCTCCCTCCCTTTCCCGCTCCCTCAGACGTAGACGTGCGTCGCCACCCGAAGGCGATGGCCAAGCTCCGCGCTCAGGCGAAGAAAGTGAAGGAGGTGCTCTCCGCCAACACGAACATCCCTGTGCACATCGAAGGTGATGAGGGAGGAAGGGAGGGAGATGGGCGGGGGCGCAGGCGGGGACTGCATGAATTGCGAGGAGAGGGTGGGAGGGTGGGAAAGGGGGTTTGAGGGAGGGAGGGAAAGGTGGGTTTAGAGGAGCATTAGAAGAAAGGAAATGCATCGCCTTCGGACAGAGGCGCGTGCTGCGAGGGATCGATCGCTTTGTGTGCCAATCCCTTCTCAGCGCTGGAAATGGTGGGATGAGATATTCCAGCAAGGCTCACTCGCCGCCCTTCCCTCCTTCCCTCCCTCCCTCCTTTGTCCCCTCCCCCGCTCCCTCCCTCCCTTCTCCCTCCCGCTCTC
>NW_005803219.1:0-14519 GCF_000240725.1 Microchloropsis gaditana
CCCCCCCCCAGACGTCTGTCCCCCGGGACTGGGGGTTTTTGGTCCTTTTTCTCCTCCACGCCTGCTTCCTCATCACCCTCGCTCTTCGTCTGGGCCTTCCCTCCCTCGGACTCTGGGAGCACGCCTTGGTCGACGACGCCAGTCGGACCGCGCCCCTCGCCCACTCTCCCGAGACCGTCGCCGTCGCTCGCAACCTCCTCTCCCTGGCGGCGGGCCTTGGTCTGGTCGCGAACGTCCTGTCCTTTGTGTGGTTGGGGTTCATGCTCAATCTGTCCACAGCCCTTATCACCAGCACCGTTTTTCTCAGCATCATGAGCGCCGGCCTCCTCGCCCTCCTCTCCCTCCTCTCCGGCCACCTGATCGGCTGCCTGCTCTTCGCCTCCCTGGCCGTCGCCGGCCTCTGTCTCCTCCGCGAGGACCCATCTCGCGTCTTGGTCTCTTCTAGCATCCTGGGGACCGCCTGTCGCGCCGTGGCCGAGTCTCGGAATCTTTTCGGGGCCGCCTACCTCCTCGTGGCTCTGCACTTTCTCTGGGTCGTGATATGGGCCGTGGCCGCCACGGGCGTGTATACAACCGTCGCTGCCGAGTCCCACGGGAATCACTTGCAGTCCGGTCGCCAGTATGGAGCCGGGCAGGAGGCGCTTCTAGGCTTCTTTCTGCTCTTCTCCCTGTACTGGGGCGCTGGCGTCTGTCAGAACACCTTGCGCTGCACCGTGGTCGGGGCCGTGGCGGCCTGGTGGTATGTTCCCGGCCCGGCCCGGGATTCCGTGAGCCTAGCTTTGGCTCGGGCGACGGGGCCCTCGCTGGGAAGCGTTTGTAAGGGCTCATTGGCGGTCTCGTTGATCGAGACGTGCAGGGTCGGCCTGCGCGGCCTGGGGGGCGTGGGCTTGGGCGGGAGCCAACGGGGGCCGGGTTGCTGTCCTTGCTGCCTGTGCCCGGGGTGCTGTTTCTGTGGCTGCCGCTGGGTGTGTGGGTGTGTGCTGGACTACCTGCTGGGTTGCGTGGAGGCGGCCTGGCGGGCCTTCAACCGGTTCGCCTTCGTCTTCGTAGGGGTCTGGGGCTACCCGTACGGCGAAGCTGCCCGTCTGGCGCTGCGTTTGTTCGAAGCGAGGGGATGGGAAGTGATCCTCAACGATTATCTGATCGGCAATGTCCTCTTCCTCGGCTGCATGCTCATGGGCGGCGTCACGGCCTTTTTAGGGGTCATGACAACGCGGCTCCTGCCCGAGGCCTTCGAGGCCCTCCCCGCCTCCGCCACCTTCGTCGCCCTGGCGGGCTTTCTGATCGGTCTGGGTAATTGCCTGCTCCTTGTGAGCGTGGTGTCGTCGGCCGTGGACACGGTCTTCGTCTGCTTTGCGGCAAGTCCTCACGTCTTGCAAACAAATCGCCCAGCGGAGTACGCGCATTTGCGCCATGTATTTGACCAATGGAGGGAGAGAGGTGTTGTAGTGGATGTGGGCTGCTCACAGGATGGGCGAGGGGAGAGGGTGCCGTTGAATGTGGCTCAGGTGTCGATATGAGGTAACGAAGAGCGGGGAGGAATGAGAGGAGAGTGGTGATGATGTTGGGAGAAGGAACAAGGGCACCAGAAGAATGCCATGTCTTCGACAGGGGGGCTAGATTGAAGAAAGATTATACAGTGCATTGTTTGATAGGAAAGCCCAAGAGGATGAAAGTAATCAAGACTTCTGAGAACGGAAAGCATGCTCAGGCGTATATTCACGTCGTCGACCGCAGGCCGTAAGTCTGCACGCTAAAGGCAACTGCCCACCCGTCTACCTACTTCACCAGAGCAAACGCCCCAAAACGGGGGCGAGAGCCGTGGAAAGCGCGATGGATATCAGGTTTACATGCTCGTTGCTCAACAGATCCAGGCCGCTGATTAATCGCACCTGCTCCGCGCCCCGCCCTTGCCGCTCCTGAGCTGTCGGATGCTTCACCACCCTCTTCTTTTCCGCGCAGTACCAGGTCGCTTGGAAAAGTCCACCCAGGATCGAGTCGGACAAAGAGCCGATGAAACCACATGCGGCCCCGATCACAGTCATGAAGAACCAGCCTGGGCACCATCCAGCCCCGGAGGCGTCATCTGGCATTCCAAGGACAAAACCGAGGATGCTGTGACCGGTCCCAATCAGTGCACCTCCAGCGATAGATGCCAAGGTGCCCGTCAAGGACATACCACCGTTCGTACCCCTGGGCACGACCCGTCGAAAGCCGGCCGTGACCAAGCGCGGGGATGAAGGACTCAATATGCCAATTTCGGACGCCCACGTGTCCCCGTTGCAACATGCATAGTGACCCACGTACGCACAGAGAAGTCGACTACGCAATGGGCTCGCTTCAAAATTTAAGGGGAGGTCGTCGGGGCCGAGGAGGAAGACGAAGGCAACCGCGATCAGGGTGCCCAAAAAAGAGCAGGCAAGGACTTGGGCTGCAGAGCGTTGGCCCCCTTGCTTGTGATCTTCTTCCAAAAGTGCCTTCGTTTCACATCGATACCTGGTGAGCATTGAGCTGCTTTGGTAAAATAGAATCATCAGAGCACCGAACCGGAGAGATGCCCCCATGCTTAAAAAGCCAACCACCCAAGCAGCCAATGCGCCACTCTTGGAAAGGGAGTGCTTCCGCAGACCTCGATACGACAAAGTTGTAGCAAATATGGTTGCCATAACCAGATTAATGAGAAATTTTGATGGTGGTCTTGACGCCTCCGAGACGGGTAGAGGTGGCAATTTATCCGGAAGAGACATGTTTTCCCTTTGGGTATGTATATGGAAGAGCTGGGCAGTTTGAGCGAAAACCTCTACAAAATCAAAAGACAGCATCTCTTCGAAACCCGATGCACCTCTATCATCTCTATCACTGATCTTGTTACGTAATGCCTTTCCGGCAACGTACACCCTCAGTGCTTGGAAGCCCGGGGCTGTGACCGTTTGTCGAGCATACGATAACCTCCTGCGGGGTCCAGGGACTCCACTCCGCATTGTTGGAGAGCAATCAATGGAGGGCTGGTGCGATCATTTTTCTTTTTATTCCCAGGTAGTGTGCTCGCTACCTTTTACGTGTCTAAACGTAGATTTCATGTTCGTTTAAAGGGAGGGGAAAAAATGCGCGACAGGAGATGTTTTTCTTGGCGAGCATCCCGAGCTATTGGGCGCAGGACCGGAGGGATGGGAAAGGAAAAGCATTCTAGTGTTTGCAAAATGTCCCTCGTCATTGGCAAACCAAGTTCTAGTCCAGAAGGACGTGATAAGGTCAATTATTGTACATTTTAATCCGTTTTCATGCACGCGTTGAAACAACTCATTTCTTGAGTGCTTTTCCGACCTCCATCACTATTTGTATGTCCCCTGTTGATGGGTTTGACTTATACCGCGTGTAGTACATTTTCTCCGAGAGGTTGCCGTTTGTGGCTTCTAACACCAGACATTTTTCTGTCGAAAGGGTACTTTGACGACACCGGTCCATTCTTTGTCAAAATATGACGCAAACAATCCGCGGGAGGTAAATGCGCTGCCTTGACTTTCACAGAATAAGCATTTTAAAATTTGCTTTTAAAATAGCGCGCTTATGTAGAATCTAAGTTTGATCCTATTTGCTATAAGCCATTTTATTTACACCATGTGATTGGATGTGGCTGCATTGTTATAAGGGGAAAACGAGTCTTGGGAAGCGCCGACCTTCGGATACTAGGAGACTTTCCCTGATCGACTATTTTAAAAGAAACGTTTCATGCGATAATATACGCCAAAAGAGATAAGGTTCAAGAGGTGGGACTATGACCAATCGCATAATACCTGCTGCCGTCAATTTCGCACAAAAATCAAGCCTTCAAAATCGTGGGCATGTGTTCCCACGTGTTACCCAGTGACATCTGGAAGGATGAAAAGTCTCTCTATTTCAATATCGGAAAAAGCGAGAGTCGATCATATGATCAACTGGAAAGCAAATCAGATGCGCAAACTTGTGTGATGCAATTCGTCCTAGCTTTCTCATTGAAGAGGCCCTAAAGCAACAAGAGTTGAATAGATGCGTATGATCACCCAACACAGAAATCATCACAAATGTAACTCATCATATGGTTTTGCACCTGACGCCTTTAGAGTATGGTATCGGCTCTCGTGTGGGCCACATAAACACTTGGGTAAGGCTCATGAAAATCCCACCAACATGCATGCCACGAACCTCACCTTTGCGACCACATTCAATTTCTCATGCGTCGAAAGATAAAGCTACTAAGAGCGGTGTGGTGCAGGAATATCTCTATGATGTGGTCTTTGGCAGTCGATGGGCTGTTTCTAGGGCTTTGGTATACAACATAAAGTGACAGGTTTCAATACCTGCTTTGGCGGTGGAATACTTCATAGGACAATTACATCGCCATCTACTGCTTCAATTGTCCTTTTGAGGCAATTGCTCTGCTTTCTAAGTAGGTTTTCCCTTACTACGTAGTCAGATATCTTGAGCGCTCCGCCTTTCTCTTGATAAAGGCTTTTTTCTTCACTTCAAAAACCCACCGCTCGCGAGTCAGTCGCATGTACGTATTTTTCAGAACAATATGAATTATGGCGTCAGATTATTAAACAAGAAGACGTATTTAATGCGGCATACCGGCGCTATCAACCCTCAATTTTCCTCAAGTATTTTCCTCCCTTCTCCATTTTCCTCCCTGCTCCTCACACTATCGGGTTGTCGACCTCCATGGTTCGTACACGCCAATTTGGTTCTTATTATTTTCAAGATGACTACATAGTCCTATTTGTGAACAAATCAATATGACGAGTATTCCGCAGGGTTACATAGAGGGACCGCAAATTGGGGCCATGCGGTATCAAGCACCTCATGCCTTTACTTAGGCCGGCCACCTGAGATCAAGACGAAATCTGGTCTGTCACATTTGTAACTCGATATTATGCGTCATGACACTCATGACTGGCTTCCTTGAACAAGTCATGTCAGCTTACCTAAGTTTGAGTTCGACAACTGAATAGTGGATCGCCATCGGCCTGCCAACAGGTCAGGCGAATAAGAGAGACAAGACATATCAGTTCAAGATGCGACCCAAAAAAACAGGGCACCTAAAGGTTTTCACAAGAAAGACTTGGCGAACGCGTCACAAGAAGGATTCGGCATCTCCTCGCAAATTGTTGTCCGTGGCGACCTTCAGCGTCCATGGTTTTCTTCCCAGGAAGCAGAATTGGTTGCACGTTAGCTCGGCACCGCCTTCCGATGTCCATGAAAGCTGGCTCGCCCGCTGGAGATTTGCCGGGAGTTGTACCCTCGGACAAAATACCGCGCACTAATTCTAATCACCGACAAAAGAGCAACTGTTCAATGGCGTGTCCGCTTGCATGACAATCTATCCTAGGTCTACGTGTTGAACGCCTGAGCGGGTCTCTTTGCTCCATGGCAAAGTGGCCTGGGGCCTGCGCATCCACCTCGCGTGCGACCAGGACGGCGATCCCGTGGACTTCGGCAATCGTTACACTTCCATTATTATGGGTCTTCCCCGTATTCTCAGAGAACTCGATCTGCAGGAGGGGTGCATGGGAAATGAGCCAGATCGTTCACACATTACGTAGCGCAAGTGGATACGTTTGAAAAGCTCTGCTCACATGTCGCTGTCATTCATCCATGCGTGGACATATTCAATCATCCGGACTTCCACCGCAGTTGCTGTTTTGTTGGGCGAAGTGACGGATGTCGAGATATTCGACAACAAAATATGTGTTTTAGTAATTTTCCGAAAATTAAAACGACTCTTCATAGAATATTTGCTGAATTGATCAATGCTTGTATCTATTTCATCCCACAGAATGGTCGGCTCGGTGGAGCTTGGGGCCACCAAATCCAGAGCAGCCAGTACTGGTTCCACCAACGGAGCTCAGCGGGAAGGCCACGGGTTCAAATCATTACTGGAGGCTTGCAATAGGATACAAGAGAAACAATCTAACAAAATAAGTAGCACTACAAATTGTCCATCTACATCATCTTGTGGGCTGCCGGCCGATGGCAAAGTCGAGACAACATCCGCTTCCAAGAACCCAGATGGTCCCAAGGGAGAATTTTACCACCCGCTTGAGAAATTCTCACGGATGGCCGGGCTTGGGCGAGATAAGAACACATCCACACCGCCCACAAACACTTCTAACGGCGCATCGTCCTTATCTTCGCAGGCGCTGAGAGCCTTGTCTCAGGCCTCATCCTTCTCGCGCGATGTGGGCTATCCCACTCCAGTGCCCGAGAAGCTCGCCTACATGCCTCCCGTGCAACAACAAGATGGGAACGCTTCCACAGTATCATACTCCCCTTTCCCCTTACTCTCAGCTACATCTTCTCGATCTCATGCGTCGTCGTCCTCCTGTCCTTCCCTATCTACTTCGTCCTCCACATCCGAGAAGGACCTTCCTGCGGGCACGTCCGAGGGCTTCGCGCAATCCAAAAACTTGGGCCAAGGCCGCCTCGATTCATCCAATGTCATGGGTCCTGTGAACGGACAATTTATGCGTCGTTTTTCAGGACCTCCCACGGCCTTGGAAGCTCCCACTCCAGCCGGGTGTGTAGATGCAAACGCTCCTCCGCAGAGGATAGTCCCCCCCGTTGACATGACGGGTGTTTCGACGCGTTCCTACAGAGGGAATAACAAATTCGACGCACAGATCCATAGAGATAGCAGTGGGAATGAGGAGGAGGAGGCCGATGATGATGAGGGCAGTGAGGATGGGAAAAACTACCACTTGGACTTGACTACCCTGGGCAAAAAACGGCGAGCCCCCCGTATGGATTTCTCCATGCTGACGCCCGAAGAGCAGATACAGTGGAAGAAAGCTCGGGCACGAAAATATAGTGCCATGGCTCGCGAGCGGCAGTCCAAGAAAGAGGAGGCCCTGCGCGCGGAGGTGGGCAGGCTCCAAGTGTACAAGACGCTGGTAGAGGCGGCCCCGGATGCGATGCTGCTGCTGTCCAACGACGCTCAGGGGCGCATTCTCTTTGCGAATAAAGAGAGCGAAAAGTTGTTTGGGTTCATTCCAAAGGGAGGCGCCGAGAAGCCATTGCCAGGGCGCTGTCTCTGGGAGTGGTTGGACGTGACGGACAGGGTGGCTATCTTCGCAGCCATCGGGAAGGTCGTCCTTTGCAAGCATCTGGTGCGCGCGGTGCCCTGTACTGTCTGGCTTCCCTCCGGTTCTGTCCCAATGCACGCCGCACGAGGGCCGCAACAGTCGTTGAAAGTCTTGATAACGCTTAGGTCAAGCGCGCAGGGCCTGATATTGATCATCCGGCCACACCAGTATACGGACCGGGACTCGGCTTCCATGCCTGGTGCCATGTGAGTAGTGGGAGAGAAATATAGGGCGGAAGACAATTGAATGAGCGTAGGAGCGGGTGGAATGACGAATGGAAAATTAACACGAATGGGCAAAATGAGTCTCTTGGAAAGATGGGGCCGCTGTATGCATGAAGGAGTCATGCGAGAGAATGTGATTATCGTGCCTCTCGGCGATCATCGAAAAGCATAGCTGTCAATGTCATGAATATAGAGCATCGCAAGAGGGGTGCTAGGCATTAGCGGGTCAAGAACAAAGCGTGAAAAGATTCGGGACGAAAGGGTGGTTCGAAAGGAAACGCTTGACAAGAATTTGCCGAATGTAAGAATGTTTAGAATGAGATCTTTTGCAGTCTCGATGCGACTGGAAGATGAAAAAAAAATGCACCACATGACATGATATGACGTGACGGAAAAATCGCTAGACACTTTCCGTAAACCTACGCGCTGGTTTTTAAAACTCTTTCCCACCTTCCAGTCCCCAGCCGCTTGCTTCTTTTTGCGTACTTTCTGCATTCTGCTCTCGCTCACGTCCTCATCCCCCCTAAGTGTCGCTGACAACAAGAAAGTTGCCTCCGATCTGTACACCACCTTTTACCGCAGTGTAAATTCTCAGTTCACACCCACGCAGTCTGCGACGCTGTGACCATGCCGTGGGTGCCGCACATGGCCCCGTCCCGCATGCCGCCCTCTGATCTCGCCAGCGCCTCCAGGCGCACAGTCCTTGCCTTGGACATAAGAGAGCAGCATCCATGCTTCATGACCGAATCCAGAGCCCCAGTGGACAGGTAAAGTAGAGATTGCAAGGTCATCGCAAGTAGGAGGGTAAGGACGAGCGAAAAAGGGGTTGTGCGACTTGGACAGGAGGGGAAATGAGAGGGGAAGGTCGACGCCATCATATTCCTCGGTGGACGGAGAAGCCTTATATAGGAGAGAGAATGACCGGTGATAAGGGACCGAAGAGCGTTCATAGGAATCGCAATTGCTATGCCCTCCAGTGTCCAGGATCCACGAAGAAGTCATTGTATGTTTCGGTACCATTTGATCGAGTCTCCGCCCCTTATGCCCCTCCCTTGTAGTGATTAGTCCGAAGCAAAATGTAGAAACTCGCTTCAATTTTCCTATGATATTCTGCTATTGGGTTGATTGGGAGCATATGGGTGGGCGGGTCGCGCCGCTTGAGCCATGACGCCTTAATATGCACCTCATCGCTTCACTGTCTTAGGACGTCCGTTGTCCCTGGACTTCGGGTCATCGGGCCCCGCCATCTGCGCTCCGTCGAAAGTGCAGCCGCGTATGCCTGAGAGAGCGGTTGTTCGGAAAAAAATCGTGAGTTTGGGCAAGAATGCTTTTGAGTTGGGCCATTTCAAGCCAGCTGGCGATTCTTCAGCCAGGGGGAAAGGTGTCCTTGTAGGGGAGGGAGGTTAATATTGCAAAGACGGCGCAGGCCTTAATATTTACAGACGGCATCAAACATCAATCACACAGGCGCATGATGGCTTGTGGATAATTGCTACATTCCTGGAGAGGAGAATTTCAGCAACGGCTTGTCTTCCCGAGCTCTTACAGTTCTATCATGAGACTCCCGGACCGTCCGCATCAAGACGGAGGCATTGTTATTATTTTAGGCATGCCGCCGGGATTTGAGTTTGGCATAGACATGCAGATAAATCAAGTCGGGCCGAATTTTAGAGGTGTTGCCGGCGTGCCGATTGGCATCCATTTGTTGACTTTTGGCACCGGCAAGGGCTTACGCCAAGGGTTTTTCATCAATATCACTCGGCCGTACGAGGTTATTGTGAAATCATGGAATGCATTGGACGAGGAGCTGATTGAGGAGGGCACAGGTCTCCCTGAGGGTTCTATGCGGAGTCTCTTGGACGCCCTGAAGCGTGGGGAGCTGAACAAGCACCTAGGAGCGTATCCAGACAGTGCCCAGGGAGGACTCTGGCGGCAACTGACAAAGTATGTGACAGCTGACGTTTTGAGCATGTGCGGCTTGGCTCTTGAGACGCGTATTCTACCTGGCGATTGGGAAGAAGAAAACGTGCGTTCTCGAGGCGCGGGGGAGGAGGCGGGAGAGGTGGTATCCCTCTGTCCCGGGGGGGGGCGTGCGGCTGTCTTCACTGACATGGGGGTGAGAGGCCGCCTTCGGGACAAGAAAGACATGACGCCTCCTGCCTTGACGCGCTACCACATGGACCGCTCGGAATTGCTGGACGACATGCTACGAGACGTTTATAGCAAGATGCCTGGGTCCTCGTCCACGGCCGCGACGGCAGCAAAGAAGCCCTCCCCCTCGTCCTTGCCCTTCCCCCCCTCCTCCTCATCCCCGTCCGCCTGGATGAATCTCCTCGGGGAGCATCAGCTTGCTTTCCTCCTCTTCCTCAACCTCTTTTCCATGGCGGGACTTAGGCACTGGAAGGAAAGCACGGCCCTCCTGTGTCAGGTCTCCTCCGCCCTTCCTCGCCACCTCCCCCTCTATCGCGCCTTCCTTAAGCTCCTTCGCGTTCAGCTCCAGACCGCGCCCTCCGATTTCTTCGTGGACGAGGACGAAGTCGGCAAGGGCAGCTTCCTGGGCCCCTCCCTCCAGAGCCTGATGCGCAACGTGAGGGAGGCTCGAGAGGAGGGCGGCGGAGACGACATCCTCCGATGCGCGCGGACGTTCGCAGCTGCGATGGAGAAGGATTTCCCGGGCCTGGAGCTGGAGAGGCAACTGGATGTGACAGGAGGAGATATAGGCGGGGGGTTGACAGAGGGAGAGGAGGAGGAGGAGGGCCCGCAGGTGCTGCCGTGGGAGGAGTATGAGCGGGTCATGCGGGGGCCGACGGCGGAGGAAGAGGAGTGTGGAGCCTCGGGGCAAGTAGATGAAAGGAGGCTAAGGGAGCAGGAGAGGCCTGTGGGGCCGCTTGAGACGTTGGGAGAGGAGGAAGCGGGGAGCGGAGTAAGTGGTGACGAGGCTGGGACGGGCGGTCGGGAGGGGTCGTGAGAGGAGCGGGCGAGCAAGACTAGTCGCGCGAGGGAGACGGAGAAAGTCGGAAGGGGATCAGACGAGGTCCTCGAAGGAGGAGGCCGTGTGTGGGAGGGTGGTGGGGCGGGGCCTGCGCCTGGTCACGACTAAAGGAGCAAGGCCGTGGGGTTTATGACAGGTTGTGGAGTGGGGGGGAGGGCATTCACAGGGAGATCGGCGGCAGGAGGCAAAGGGGGAAATGGGAGGTGCGTGCAGTGGAGAGGGAAAGCTGTTCAAAGGAAGTAAAAAAGGGGCATTAGATTCGCGCACGGTGACAAACAGGCAGCGACGCGAAGGGCGACATCGCCTGGAATGGGAGGGGGGGAGGCGCAGCAGTATGGCTTTAGAAAAGAAGCTCCGCCAGAAGAGAGATTGTCTCGTTGCTTTTCACCAGTGCGTGGCATTAGTTCTACGGTGTGCCCTCCCGGCCGGCCCTCGGGCACACGCAGCCTCTCCCTCTCTCCCTCCGGCGTGGCGCCCATTTCAGAGCGCGCGCAAGGTATCGCTTCATCAACCCTCGATCGGATGCATTATCTACGGCATCCAACTCTTTCCCCGCCCTCGACCTATCCTTAGAGCTTCTGACCCTTACGCAGGGAGAGGCGAAGCATGCGGGCCTTCCTGCGCGCCTGTACGGCCTTGCGCTTGGCTTTCTCTTGATTCGTTTCGTGGTATCGGTGGAAACGCAGGTCGAGGAGGTGCCCCGACTTGTTCACTTCGCGCTTGAAGCGCTTGACCGCGTTGTCAATGCTGTAGAAGGAGGGGAATGGAAACCCACTGGATCAGTCAATGATCGGCCGTTCGGTGGTGGGCCGTGAATAGTCCACGACTAGGAAACGGGATACGCAATTCAGGGCATCTTTGTTATCTTTGCACCGGGCTTTCCTCCTCAAATCTATCGGCCATTACATCACACTTACTTCTCGCCGTCCCCCACAGAAACCATCACATCTGTTGACACCGGTACGCGCAGGCCTGAGGGGGAAGAGCGTGCATGATAGATGTGAGAGAAGAAATTGAGTGAAAATAAGAATGCGTGGCAGATGCCAACTTGCGATTAAGGCCACGCTTCATCTTTGTCACCACACGCAATATCTCGATCCGCTCCTCGATATAATAAGCTTCACTACCCATGGGAGGGGCCCGGCTGAAATGAATATCTCACACGTACCGGTTTCAGATTGAGCGGGCTGATAGACGCGGGCAGCGGCAGAGGAGCTGATTTTGACCATAGGCAAGGATGGCATGAAGGCCTGGGAGCCGACAGCGAGGGTGCCCACTGCCAGACATACCAGTTTCTTGAACATGGTAGTTTCTGTGTGTGTTTATATACATGCGACGCGTCGTGAAATTCCGGAGCTTGAGTGCATAGAGGGACAACTGAGGGAGTCCGGATACGAAAGCAGAGTGTCGTTTTCATCGTGGGGTGGACTGTAAGGCCCCCACCCCTTGTCAACAACACGCGACCAGCATATGACTTCTGCTAAGATTCCACAAACTTGCACGCTGTCCATTGCACGAGACGATGACACTATTGAGAGCCTTGTCCACTCATGCAAGGGAAAAACAGAGTGGCTCGATCCCGACTCCCAGGAGCCACACAAAGCCCTCCATCGGGCCCCTGGCACTGGCCGCAGGCCATGCCCGTTGCTTTTCTGCCTTTGTTCTCACTGATTGTCTGCACTCTGATATCAAGTCACGGCTGACATACCTTTCCCGCAATTTCTAACCGTTGGGCGCGGCATTCGTGAATCCGTGTGCACGATCACGCAGTGTTTTGCTCTTGGACTTGGTATTTCTCCTTACTGCGTAAGCCACCTTCCTCAGCAGGCTCCTCCATCGATTGACCTCAAGTCGGAGGAGCATCTATGTGGAAATGAATGCAAAACTGACCCTTCCTCCACGCTTTATACAGTATATAACTTCAAACTGGTTGGTTGCGCTTGGCTTTGGTAGGTAGCGTCAGGCCGAACACAGTCAAGGAATATACTTTCACCATTTACCTCCTCGCCCCTCTAGCGGACCCCAACGAGTTTGCGTTTTAATCCATGGATAACAAGGAAAACGCAGTCAACGAAGTGACAATGGGTGACGCACATGGGCCTTCAAAAGTACGTGTTCGTGAGTCAGAGGACCCCAGGACATTTCTCTGCCCTGCGGCACGGTGGATATCCTGCGATGTGAAGGCCGTAACTGAGAGGGTTACGCGTCTCTTCCACAGCTCGTGTTTTGCCCCTTTTTTTCACCGAATATCAGATTCAATGTGTTGGAGAATTCGTTACTCATATGCCAAGAGCACTTGGCTTGTGACTCGGTATCTGGAGAAAGCCCGTCTGAGTTGTCTTCCTTTTCGTACCTCCTATCCTGTCAGGCAACCAAGGAGACTGCCACAGCCCTCAAAGAGGAAGGGAACCGAGCGCTACATGATAACCATTTCGAACAAGCTACGGAGTATTACACTCAAGCCCTGGCTCTGCATCCCACCGCCGTCCTGTATTCAAATAGGGCCATGGCGGCCATCAAGATGGAGAACTACGGGATCGCCATCCAGGACGCGGAGGAGGCCATCGCCCTGGACCCCGGGTACCTGAAAGCCTTCTACCGGAGAGGAAGTGCCAAGTACGCACTTGGAAAGGTGAGTTACAAAGGGGGTAGCATGGCAAAGAAGAGGGGCTTGAGGCGTGAGTTGGAGGGCAGCGGTCCTAGTGTACTGGCCTCGGATGGGTTTCGCTCCCCTCGATGAAGGCACCAATCCCTTCCCCTTTTTGTCCATTCCGCCTATCTTTCCATATCTTCCATGCCTATCACTGCGCACGGTAGTACAAAGAGGCCCTCAGAGACTTCAAGCATGTTGTGAAGATCCACCCCCGCGACCGGGACGCGGTGGCTAAGCTGCGGGAGTGCGAGAAGTGCGTGAAAATCGCGGCCTTCGCGGCCGCCATACAGACAGAGGACTCGATGCCTTTGTCGCAGACAATCAATGTGGATGCCATCGTGGTGGAGGACAGCTATGACGGGCCGCGCCTGGGGCCCGAGGGGGGAGAGGAGGGAATGGCAGAGGGCGAGCTAGGTGTGACCCCCTCTTTTTTGGAGGATTTGACAGAGAGGTTCAAGGCTCAAAAGCTCCTGCACACCAAGTACGTGATCCGAATCCTCTTGGCGGCCCTGCGCCTCTTTCAAGCGCTCCCCAACGTGATGGAGCTTCGGACCCGCGATATCCCGCGCACCCCCGACGCGGAGGCCGGGCGGGAGGAGGGGAACGTCATCACTGTCTGCGGCGACACGCACGGACAGTTCTTCGACGTGTTGCGCATATTCGAAATGAACGGAAAGCCCTCGCCGACCAACCCGTACCTGTTCAACGGGGACTTTGTGGACCGCGGCTCTTTCTCCTTCGAGGTGATCACCCTCCTCCTGGCCTACAAGGTGGCCTACCCGAGCTCTATGCACCTGGTGCGCGGCAACCACGAGAGCAAGAGCATGAACCGCATCTACGGTTTCGAGGGGGAGATCAAGCACAAGTACGATGAGGCGATGATGGGCCTCTTCACCGAGGTGCGTCGCCCTCCACCCTCGGTCTTGTTGTCTCGTAATACCCGCTGGCCGGGCACGACCCCTCTTTTACCCGGCACCCTCCCCCCCCCTCGCTCCCCCTTCCCAACTCGTTCCAGGTGTTCTGCGCCATGCCCCTATGCGCGACCATTGACGCGTCCGTTTTCATAGTCCATGGGGGCTTGGCCGCCCAGGACGGCGTCACGCTCGCGGACATCAACAAGATCTACAGGTTCCGCGAGCCGCCAGAAAGCGGGCTGATGAGCGATTTACTCTGGTCTGACCCGCAGCCCATGCCGGGCCGCCTGCCGTCCAAGCGGGGAGTGGGCTTGTCCTTCGGGCCCGACGTCACCAACCGGTTCCTGGAGACGAACGGGCTGAAGATGGTGGTGCGCTCGCACGAGGTCAAGGAGGAGGGGTACCAGGTCGAGCACGACGGCAAGTGCGTGACAGTCTTCTCGGCGCCCAACTATTGCGACCAGATGGGGAACAAGGGGGCGTTCATTCGCTTCGGCCCGGATCTGGTCCCGCGCTACACGCAGTTCCAGGCGGCGCCACATCCACCCATCCGGCCCATGGCCTACGCGAGCAACATGATGGGCTTGTAGGGTCGGGAGGGCGAGGGGGGGAGAAAGG
>NW_005803218.1:0-382 GCF_000240725.1 Microchloropsis gaditana
AGGGTGAACATCCCCCCTCCCTTCCCGCCTTCGCCGCCGCCTTCCACCGCCCCCGCACCACCCAACCCATCGCTTCCTCGTACTCCTTCAAACATCCTCCCTCCCTTGCCACCTCCGCCCACGCCTCCCACGTCGCTGTTGGCGAGTCTTGTACGGCCCTGGCTGCCTCCCGCAGCATCTCCAACGCCGCCCCCACCCCCCTGTGCGCTCGCGCCCAGACCGCTCCTTCGCTCCACGTCTGCCAATACACTCTCAGCCGGCTCCCCTTACCCAGCCCCGAAGGGCCCCACCATAGTGTCCAGGCCGTCGTCAGCTCTCCGAGGTCCGTGAGCAGGCCCAGGCGGGCGCGGAGGAGAGCAAGCCGGGCGGCATCCCACTCGGG
>NW_005803218.1:392-575 GCF_000240725.1 Microchloropsis gaditana
CCATACAGGTTTGCCATCGGGGTCCAGCTTGATCATGAAAATGTCATTGTTACCAGCAGACGTGAGGGTGGTGTTACCCACCGTCATGTTTCCTCGGAAATAACCGGTAGTGTAGGAACTGCCCGATGCATCCACACCAATACCATTTCCTACGTCGCCACCAGCGCCTCCGAAGCTCTGAGC
>NW_005803218.1:4517-4798 GCF_000240725.1 Microchloropsis gaditana
GCAGACGTGAGGGTGGTGTTGCCCACCGTCATGGTTCCTTGGAAACCACCGGTAGTGTAGGAACTGCCCGATGCATCCACACCAATACCATTGCCTTGGTCGTCATCAGTGCCTCCGAAGCTCTGAGCCCATACAGGATTGCCATCGGGGTCCAGCTTGATCATGAAAATGTCTCGCGAACCAGCAGACGTGAGGGTGGTGTTGCCCACCGTCATGGTTCCTTGGAAATTACCGGTAGTGTAGGAACTGCCCGATGCGTCCACACCAATACCAAGGCCTGC
>NW_005803218.1:8867-14469 GCF_000240725.1 Microchloropsis gaditana
TGAGCCCACACAGGATTGCCATCGGGGTCCAGCTTGATCATGAAAATGTCTTGCGAACCAGCAGACGTGAGGGTGGTGTTGCCCACCGTCATGGTTCCTTGGAAACCACCGGTAGTATAGGAAGTGCCCGATGCATCCACACCAATACCATTTCCTTGGTCTAAATCAGTGCCTCCGAAGCTCTGAGCCCATGACATATCCTCAGGACTCATTGTAGGGGCAAAAGTAGGTGCTGCTGTAGGAGCGGGCCCTGGCGTGCAAGTGATTTTGATGATCCTCCCAGCACCCTTGGTCTTCTCAGAGCATGTAGAGACAATCGCAGGTAAAGTTGTGCTCCCCACTACCACTTGAACGGTCACGGGGGTCACCACAGGGTCCTGCAGGAACTGCAATCGGCGGAACATTCCCGACGCACCGTAGTACCCGCCAGTCGAGTTGGAGTTGCTGCTCTTGACCTTGGCACCCTTGGGACGCCTGGTCCTTTTAATGGACACCCGGGCACCCATCTTCTTACAACTGACGCCTCGTCCGTTTCGAAGCAGCTTGCAATTGGTGGCCGCGAAAGCAGTGCTGGCAAGCGGGTCCAAGCTGACATCCAGCAAGTTCACGGTAAGACCTAACTGGCCGATTGCAGGCACAACATTCATCGCCGGATCATCTAGATTACCCTTCATGCTCCACTGATCCCTCGCTGTCTTGGATCTTTCAGCGACCTTGACATTCTTCAGGGTAAACTCTTGACCGGCAGTCATGACGAGCGTGACGCCCAGGGCGAGCAGAGAAAGGATGCGGCGCATGGTGGCGATAGAGAGGATCGAGGAATTGAACACTACGAGAAAAGGTGGCAATAAGAGGTGTGTATATGAGCATTCCTACTCGCGCTTGTTCAGTTCTGTCCCGTACACTGGGCTCTTTTCTA
Organism: Microchloropsis gaditana; assembly: GCF_000240725.1. Classification (NCBI taxonomy): domain Eukaryota; class Eustigmatophyceae; order Eustigmatales; family Monodopsidaceae; genus Microchloropsis; species Microchloropsis gaditana. The sequence goes on from NW_005803218.1 coordinate 9,787, forward strand.
CCATGCGCTTACTCGTCTAACATGGCCACAAGCAATACCGTTAACCCTAACCCTAACCTTCGAAGGATAGGCACGTGCCATGTGATCGTTTCAAAACAAAAACCCAATTTAAAGTGACAGCTTAGGCACATGAAAATCAAGGAGAATCCATTCCCATGTGGGTGCATAATTGAGAATCCTCAAATAATTTAGGATATTCTAGGTGTGATAGATGACAGACAAAAACGTGTCAAGAATCTTTGAGTCGCTGGGTTCTTGACGTCCACGAGGTTCAGCCCAGCCTGATCTCATTCCGAACCAAGGTGCTACTGCTACCATTTCGTGGGTTGACCTTAGCAGACAATGCGGCAAGCAAGCGACAAAAGAAGGCATCAGCAGTGCACATATGTTTGCGGGTAAGGAAAGATGCAAAAAGAAGTACTTAAAGGCATGCACAAGTGTCAGGGAGCATTTTAACGGCAGTTTTACTTTTCGAGTAGAAGCCGTGCTTTAAAGCGTCCGGTGGAAAGCGACCGTTTCAAAATAAACACGTGAGAATCCCTTAACATGCGGGTACGGAATTGAGGGTTCTCATTTCATTTATTACACCTTCAATTGCTGAACGTACGAAGATTGCTCTTACTCTTGTCGAACTGACAAGGCAGTACTGGCAACAATGTTTAGTTCTGTCCCATGATCGTTGCGCAATTTTTTTAAACGGTCGACGTGTCGTGAGCAGCCACACGACCGTTAACGAGTTGGCCGTATAATAAATACAATATCAATACGTGGCTGGGGCTTGGTTTCTACCTACCTGCGCTGTGCGCGTGCTGTTCGAATGGAAAGAGCAGAGCATAACGAAATAAAAGCAGCCGTGAGTATGACGTTGGAGGTATATAGCTTTCCTGACAGTGGGTGAGAAGACATCTTCATCTTCTGGCCTAGTTTACTGTTGAAAGAGCCCTCATCGAAGGAAAACAACGCACTCATTGTTCCTTATTTTATCGACTTATTCGTGCCCAGTATATTAAAGTACCTCTCAAACACCATAGAAGAGCACGATCAAAAGCTACGAGGCTTACTAGGCAGGATATCTGTGACTATCAATCAACCCATAGCGTCGCATACGCTGTCATATAGGTTCCCTAACCCTAACCCTATCCCAACCCTATACATTTCTGGCTTTATCAATACCACAAGGAGCCCATTTCTCCCTTCAAGCTAAGCCGAGCCATAGAGGCGATCAAAACATTTTCTTGTGAAGAACGTAGAGAGCATGATAAGAAGTGAAGTGTGCGGAAGCATTCAAGCGGGAAAAGGACAAAAAGATTCGATGTACCTCCAATTCGCATGTGTGGCTGTAAAATAGCTAATGTAAGAAGCATATATCGACAACGAGAATAGGCCCCCAGATTATGACGTAGCCGCCCAAAAAATGGCCTTTTTATTGGATGCAGAAAGGACGGAAACGTGCGATCTTTTCTCGGCTCGCGACTTCTAGGAAATAAGTGGCGCATGAGATCAGTCGTCTCGATCCAATCAGATACTCGCGCTTCCATGTCAGTCCTTGACTAGGGCATCGGAACTTCGGGCAACATGGCTACTTTTCCTTTCCCTAGCTTTTCATAATCATTTTCTTAAAGTCCTCTTGTGTATAAGTACCGGATGTTTGAAACCTTTCTGGTGGCGTCTGTTGAGCTTCTTTCGACTTTTCTTTGTGTCCTACTTCTTGTCCAATGCTCAATCGACCTTGTTTGCGCTGCAAAACTCTTGGAGCGAAGAACATACGAGCTCTGGAAGGGTTTCTTTCTTCTCGGGGATCATCTCGCTTATCAGGGAAATTAGATCCTTCGACCTGGACAGGAAATCGAGACTGTCGCACTTTGACAACCTCATGCAGATTCAGCAGCTTCCCTATATTACGTAATTTCAAAGCAGAGGCTACAGGTCCTGGCTCTGTAAATTGGACTAGTGCGGTTCCCTTTCGCTTGCCTGTACACTTGTCCATGGCAATATTTACAGCTTGGACCTTGCTTTCTGGTACATGCTCTTCGAAGAGGGCACGCAGGTCCGCAATCCCGCCATTCCAGTTCAACAGACCAGTGAGGAAAATAGTGGTCGGATGGAAAGTCTTCTTCTCTTCTTCCTGTACTTTTCCCTGAGGTAGCTCTTTTTCACAGTGAGCGGCACGTCCGCCTGTCTCCTCAACGTCTTCCTGATCATTTGCCTTCGGTGAAAGGCCTCCGTTTTTGAACTTTATATTGAATGGTAGTATACGAGCTATTCCTTCCGTTTTTTCTACACCTACTCCCTCCAGACGCCCTTCTTTCACGGCTGCCTCAGACAGGGCTGGAGAACGGAGTGTTACGATAGCCATGCCTCTGGGTCTTCCTGACTTGCTCGTCAAGAGCTGTAGATCCTCCACTGCGCCTTCGCCCACAATCCCGTCCATAGCCGCCCGGAGAGTTGGGCCGAGCACATTTTTGTCGAGTTTCTTCACAAAGATAGTGCGTCGATATACCGCGTCATCCAGCTCACCTTTGGCCTCCGCCCCGTCCCCGGGAGCCCTCCACACTGCTGAAAGAGAACTACTGCCAGCCGTCTGCTCGCTGCTTGTCTCTTTTGCGCGCGTCCGCTTGAGAGGAGGCTCTTCAGGCGTGTCTCTGACCCATTTTCGATCAACTCCCTCCTCGCGTCCCCCTCGTCCTTCCGTCCTGGCGGTGCCCCCACTGCCCCCTGTGGCCCCGACTTGCCCGCGCCGCTGGGGTGGACATCTTCCGAGCGAAGCGTTGCCCGTCTGCCGCCTTCCATTCCCTCCCACCCTCGCATTTCCTCCCTCGCCAAATCCTGGTGGAGGGGCTGAATGCCCTAGTTGATGCCCCGCTCCTGCGTCCTTGCCGGGCTTCGCTCGCCCTCCCCCTCCCTCTTCCCCCCATCCCCCCTCCCTTCCCGCCTTCGCCGCCGCCTTCCACCGCCCCCGCACCACCCAACCCATCGCTTCCTCGTACTCCTTCAAACATCCTCCCTCCCTTGCCACCTCCGCCCACGCCTCCCACGTCGCCGTTGGCGAGTCTTGTACGGCCCTGGCTGCCTCCCGCAGCATCTCCAACGCCGCCCCCACCCCCTGTGCGCTCGCGCCCAGACCGCTCCTTCGATCCACGTCTGCCAATACACTCTCAGCCGGCTCCCCTTACCCAACCCCGAAGGGCCCCACCATAGTGTCCAGGCCGTCGTCAGCTCTCCGAGGTCCGTGAGCAGGCCCAGGCGGGCGCGGAGGAGAGCAAGCCGGGCGGCATCCCACTCGGGGTGGAAGGCCTCCGTCCACGCCTCCGCGTAGCCCACCGCCGCCTCAAAGCCAGCCAGCGCCCGGCTCCGCCTCTCTGGCTCTGGCTCTCCCTCACCATCCTCTCGAGCCCGCACCGCCGCCCATACCCGCCGACGGGCAGCGTCGATGTGCGCCTGCAGCAAGGAGAGCCCTCCCTCCGCCTGCCCCCGAAGGGGCCCTTCAAGCGCCTCCTGAGCCACCGCGTCCAGAGCCTCAGGGCCTGCCGCGGTCTCTTCCAAGATCCGAAGGTATCGCAGCCACAACCCCACAGCCCCGGGAGTGCACTTGAAGGCCCGCTTCACCACGGCCAACGCGGCTGCCTTTGGGGGGGGAAGGGGGAGGGAGGGCGTGCGGAGGCGTAGGGAGAGGGAAGGGAGACCAAATCGATGTAGATCTCCCATAGGGAAGGAGCAAAATAGCAGTCCGTGACAGCACGCTCCAACACATGCTGAGCTCTTGATCTTGCCACCTCCCCCCCGCCCTCCCCTCCTTCCTCGCGTTCCATCTCCACCCCAACGTAGGCTTCCCACAGCCCCACCCTCTCGTGCTTCTTGCGTCCATGCGCCGACAAAGCTCTCTCCACAGGCATCAGAATACGCTCGAGCCGGCGCTTGCTCGCTGCTAGAAGGATTTTCAGGCGCTTCCCTGCCGCCGCCAAAGCCTCCTCCTCCTCGACCACATCCACCGCCCCTCCCTCCTCGGAACCGCCTCCTCTCCCTCCTTCCTCCCCTTGCCATCCACCCTTCTTCCTCTCTCGCTCCCATCTCTCCATCTCCGCCCTCTCAGCGCCCACGAATTCGTCCCACTCTGCTTCCAACACCCGGCACCCCTCCAGCAGAGGAACTGCCGCCTGCCGCTCGAACAATCGCACCACGCGCTCCCGCGCCTCCGCCTTCCTCTCCTCACCCCCGTCCTCCTTGCTTCTTCCCCCCCTTCCCCCTCCCCACTCTCCCCTCCCATCGCCCATTGCGCATCCCCCGCCCGGCGCAGCACCCCCATTTCGAAGGTCCTGTACGCCTCCCACAACTTGTGCCCTTCCAACACGTGCATCCCCGCCGCGGCCATCGCCGCTTCGCACGCACTTCGCACAGCTTCCTCCGTAGCCTTTCTCCTGTTCGAGCACCCCTCTCCTCCATTTCCTCCATCTTCGGCCCCTTCTTCCTTCTGACCCTCATCGTCCTCGACCAAGGCCAGATGCACGAGCCGCAGCGTCACGGAACCGGGCATATCCACCAGCGCCTTCTCCTCCAACAATATCCTCGCAGCTTTGACTCCCCCGCCTCCCGGCAAGGTGGCCTCGTCGCGCGCCCACTCTGACCACGCATCAGCAGGGAGAAGGTACGTGGCCGCAAAAGCGTCTCGGGTGGACCGCAGCTTCT
>NW_005803217.1:0-681 GCF_000240725.1 Microchloropsis gaditana
GGGAAGGGAGGGAGGGAGGGAGGGATGGGGGAGCAGGATCTTCCGCCGGGGCCCAACACGAACGACGTTGAGCACGGTAAGCGTAGGTGAGCGACGAAATATCCATCTGGTACAGGGTGGGAGGTTATAAATGGCGAGAAACGACAAGTGAGTCCAAAGGGAGAGCGAATTCGCCGCTGGGAGACGGGCGCTATAATGAGGGGAAGTACGAAGAATTAAACATAGACTAGAAAGCTGAAATGAGGAATCTTCTCGCATTTGCGTTCGATTGCATTCGATTGCATTCGATTGCGTTCGACCTAGGAGGCATGAGCCTGAATGATGCGCCTTAGGGTTAAGGTGACACATGGTCATTGTGCCACGCGAAGACATGAAGACAAGAAGAAAGGGAGAAGCACCGAGGCAGGGGCGAAAAGAGGAGGGTGAAGGGAAGGGGGATTACCTGGTTGTGGGAATAGGTGCAAGCATCCCCAGAGGTGCAGCCGCCGAAGTGCATGTAGTAGCAAAAGCGACGTCCTGTGTGAGGAAGGCGGGAGGGGACGAAGAAAGGGAGGAAAGAAGGAAGAGAACACACGCATAATTAAAGAAAGATGCTATGGGAACGCGAAATATAAGATATATCGAAGATCTCAAAAGAAATACAGAAAGGGTCAGTGAAAGGAGAAAATGTGGGGGGGGGGG
>NW_005803217.1:4147-4632 GCF_000240725.1 Microchloropsis gaditana
CGCAGCCTCGCATCCTGGCGGGGTCGAGGGAGGGAGGGAGGGAGGGAAAGAGAGAGGGAGGGAGGAATGTACATTCACATAGATGAGGGACAAATGTAGGGATGCACGTACATTTTCATGAGAGTTCTGTTTACGCGTAAAGCAGAAGGGGGAAAGCGATTGAGACATCTATGACTATTGCACAGGGAAGAATTGACGATGCATACCAGTCCATGTGACGCAAAGACTCAGAAACAAAAAAAGACACAAGCATATCTCAGAAAGGAAAGGAAAGGACCATGCACGTGTGGTGCAAAGAATGAGGCCCATATGCCTGAGAGCTGACAAGGGGGGGGGAGGAGAGACGCCGACCTGAAGTTTCTTGGACTCAATGAATTTCCTCCCCACGAGCACAACCCCCTCTCTGGTCTTGATCCCCACCAGGGGCCGTCCATGATTGACAGCCTTTGAGAAAGGGAGGGAGGGAAGGAGGGAAGGAGGGAGGG
>NW_005803217.1:4642-14452 GCF_000240725.1 Microchloropsis gaditana
GGCTTCAGCATGGTGGTGATGATCGAGGCCCAGAAGTGGGTCACGCGATTAGGACTCCGGTGACAAAGCGACGGAGGAAGAAGGGATGTAAGGGGGGAAAGAGGGGAGGAAAGGGGGAGGGCGAGTGGAAAGGCTTGTACAATGGCTCCGACTGAAAAGAAAAAAGCCACCAAAAGAAAAGCATACCCGATTTGCTCAAGACCGAGCCGCTCGGCCCGCCCTGACAAAGGGAAGGCAATGACGCACGGGACAATGGCCGTGGGGGGAGGCCGGGTGCTTCTTTTGGTGGGGAGGCTGCTCCTCTTCATCTACCCTATGGACTCACATCTCCATCCGCAAGCTTCGAGTCGAAACCGAGGCATACCACAGAGGGCCGCCAGCACCTCTCTCACCGACCTCTCGCCCCTATTTCCACGTCCTTTTTGCCTACTTAAAGACCTCCGCCTACGCCCGTGCTCGCTCTCGCCCCCTTCACCCTCCTCCCTCTAGGTGCCCGCCTTCTTCCCCAACGGCCCATGCTGCGGGACGTACTTGACCCCCACCCCGTCGCCGATCAGGGTCCCGTCCAAGCGCCCGCGCACGTAGTCCTCCCGGTCCCAGTTCGTGAAGCCCCACTTGTTCGACTTCAAGATCTGGAGAAAGGAGGGGAAGGGAAGGGAGACTGGACGGTGAGCACGACGAATGGTGGCATGCATGATGTCACGGCGCTTCATGGCCGGTATTCCTTCTCCTGCACTGAGAATGTTGGCAATGCAACCATGCAGCCCCTCTTGAACATAATTTCACTGCAAGGTCCTCCACGGCCCCCCTCCCTCTCTCTCGCTCCTGCATCACACTCTCCCTCCGTCTACCCTACCTTCTGTCGACCCGGAAACTTGAACTTGGCACGGCGGAGGGCCTCGATGGCGTGCACCTGGTGGACATCCTTGCAGCGGACGCTGATCATCGCCTGGCCGATCTCGATACGCGCGACTTTCCCCGCGGGCTTTCCGAACGAGTGACGCATACCCTGTGGGAAAGGGGAGGCACCAGTCGAACGAGATAACGTGTCCATGAGGTGGGGAACATGACTTGCCCGTCGCGAAATTCCCGATGTGCACAACATTTCCGGAGTACCGATCCCCCGCATGCGACCTGCTACCTCTTTTCCCCCTTGCCCTCCTGTCACGCCCTGTCCCCCTGACAAACCTGAGAGAGTCGATCGGCGCCGGCGCATGAAAGCATCTTGGACATGCGTAGGACGTGGAAAGGGTGCATACGCACACGGATGTGGTAGGAGTCCTGCGTGACGGGGACAGGGTAGATTAGCCTCTTCGGCAGCTCAAACCCCCGGGGACAAATCTAGGCCTTCCCTCACACATCCGTGAACGAGTCTACCCGTTCTCCATCGCTACACCTACACCCACCTTTCCAGCGTTTTTCAGCATGTACTTGTTGCACGCGACGCGGGCAGCCTCCATGGCCTCCGAAGAAATTTGCTCCTAATAGGAGTTTGAAGGCGTGGATAAAGAACATAGGTGCATGAGTCCACATGAATCGACGAAAGTAGACCTTCGCGGATATTCTTAACCAACTAACACAATCCAAGACCGTCGCTCCGTCGTCCCAACGAGCATTGATGGCGCCCCCCCCTTCATCCATCAGACCACGTTCTTCGTCTCCCTACTGACGTACCTTTTCGTCCGAAACCATGTGCACGACACAGGGGTACATTCCAACATCCGCCTTCTTATTTCCGCCGTCAAATATACGGATTTTAGAGTCTAATTTCGTAGACCAAACGAGGAGAAGGAGCAATGAGGAGATGAGCGTCTTTGATTGGCTTCCACCCCGTCCGGGCATTCTATCTTCCCGGCCCTTCCCTGTACTAGTTCTTACCCGGCACACCACGCAGGTAGCGAGACTTGATATAGGGCTTCTTCTTGTGGAAGCGGTAGCAACGCGCAGGTCGTCGCCCCATGTTGCCGCTGTTGTAGGGGAATTCAGGAGTGTAAGAGAAAACGTGAGATCCTGTGTCTCGTGTCAGACCGTGTCTATCTGAAACCTCGAGCGATTAGGGACGCGGATAGACGTCGTAGACAAACGTAATCAGTGTCCCATGAAGGAATCGGTAACTGCTATGTTGCCTCATGGCACGGAGGGTTTGTGCAGGGCCTCACTTCTCGCTTAAGTAAGTTGCGCCCACAGACAAGGAAAAACTCTCTCCCTGCATGGAAACTTTGACCCTCCCCCAGAGGCATAGCTACAATTAAGTCGAGACACGCATAAGGCTGCGGCGCGGAAGGTATGCCTGAGAGAGATGAATGCCCCAAGTGCTCACCAAGAAGAAAATGATGGCAGGCTGGCCCCCCCCTGACCATCGATTCTCTCTTTCGCCGGGCCCTCGCGCGTCTGGGCACGACAACACCCAAACAACCCACACGCTTCAAGAGGAGCACCACGACGCACCCACGCCAGTAAAACATCAAGCACACGAATGGCATGCCGTACAGGCGCGAGGCGCGTGTGTCATGATCCTGCGACGCGGGGCTGGAAAAAGTGACAGGGGGGAGTGGACACGAGGCTCACAGGAGCGACTCTCAGCACACAAACGTGCGAGCGATGAGAGGGAAATGAGTGCACTAGAACCGGGCGCTCAGGCGACGTCCTGTCCGGCATTTTTGAGCATGCCATTCATTTCCGTTGCTCCAGACAAATGTTGTTCATGGCACGACTTCATGGTAGTAAATGTCTTCTTTCTAGGCCTCCAGCTCATTTATTTACCCCTCTCTTCCGCGGGAAAGGGGAAACAAACAAGCTGGAAATTCGTGAGATATGAACCAATCCTTGAAATCAAACTCCGTGCACTTTGAACGAGCACTTCAAATTTTGAAAGCAGCCTATGAGGAAGAGGATTACAGAATCAATGAAGTTGTCGACGTATGGAAGAAAATGACGAAGAAATGACGCGTATCGGATACTAGTGTAGCGTATCGCCCGCTGAAGCTCAAACGTTCCCAACACACCAAAATTCTTGAAAGAGATACAATGCTACGGGAAAGAATACGTAGCAACCATATATGATGTGTTGTCGTCACGCTCAGAATGCTGTTCTGTGCGCGTTCACGTTCTTGATTTGTGGGGGACTAGAAGTATTTACATTCATTGCCTGTCGCCTCCCACCCCCCTTCGACGACGCATTTGTTCACCTCAAAGCGAAACGTGGGCATGGCTCACCTTTTGATATGCTTACAAAGTCTACTCTAGAGCGTTCTGTCTCGCTCTTCATCGTCTCTCCCATCCCTCGTCTCCTCTCTGCCACTCTTTCCGTTGCTCCTCTCCTTCGCTCGTGCCAATATTATCCATGTCCGACTGTCTCTTACAGATCATCGAGTGTTGTTGCTTCATGGGGCCACTCAGAGTAAAAAAAATGTTCTACAATCAATGGGCGATCTACTTTTCCATAGCAATTAATTTCTAGGATGATGACAATGGGTACCGCCCCGGAAGATGAAGACGGTTGAATGATCGTGTCTTGTTGCCACGATACCAGCTTGATCTGCGAGAATTCTTTCTACAAATACGAAATTCTCCTCGAAGGTTGGACGATAGGATGTTCTTGCTTCGTGTCGACCTTCAGTTTTATAAGGCTCGTCTTCCCCGGGAATCCCGGAACTGGGCAACCGCACGAAGCTTGCAGCGTATCATTGGTGTAGAATCCTCCTTTTCTTCCTCCGAAAAATCACAATTTTCCAGGCCTACTGCTATCCAAGATCTGTTGTCTTGTTCATCTCGTGCCGCTAGGTGGTTTGCATTTTCAAGTAATGAGTCTTAATTTCAAAATGCAGGGATATTTATACTCTACATACATAATCCCTTGAAGGGATGACAGCAGGGAACTCTTTTTTCCCCAAGGATAAAGCCATCTTTGTAGTTCCGCAGGGTATCTCATCGTCTCGACTTGGGATGCGCCATTATAACCATCGATTGAGAAACATCACTCTATCTCTTATGGCCGACAAGACATTGATAGCAAGGGAAATTCATCCGATTGGGTAATATTCCCAGACTCCCCGAAAAGAATAATAAGTCCAACGCATACTTACGTACTAGACAATGAGATGGTGTCGCTCATGTAAAAAATCATACAGGACGACAGCATCGGGATAATAGACCTGAATCACGAGGATCGAGAGCGCTTTTTCTGAGGCGTAGACGGCTACCTATCATTTTTCACGAACGAGGCGACAGTCGGCTTATTATAGGCAATTTTTGAAACGTCAGATTTAATCAAATCCTACAAGTGTACATGCATGTGTGGCTGAGGACGTGTCTTCGCGTGCGAGTGTATTTTTTTGGCACATCAATGAACTCTCCTCTTCTCATGACTTAATGCAGGAACCAAGAATTTTATACCCTATGCGCATTCCTCATAAAACGCGGGCTGTACATCAAAACAAAATTGTGAAATATGACTGGAAGTCTGAATGCAGCTCAGGCCATCGCATGCAAAATTTTAACGATAAGCCGGACATGTCCTGGCAAGATAATGGAAAGGAAAGCACTTCTAAACCAGAAAAAGAGAAAGAAAAGACTGAGAAGTGCATTTGCAAATAGAAGTCGATCTGAACCAAGTTTCCGCTTTGATTCTTAACCTGAGGCACATTTTTCCAGCCCATCGGAAAATAGGCTCGTCCCGTGCGCATTCTATTGGAAAGGAAACCAAAAACATATCTCGTGCATAATTGAATTGATTACCACAAGGGTTAAGAACTCCAGCTGTGGTCAGCGGGCGTATGGTCTAGTGGCTTGTCCTAAGGCGCATGTTGAGCGTGTGCTGCGAGGGCAACTGGTGTATGATTCTCCTTTAGGGTAGGAGAGGTCCGGCGTTCAATTCGCCGTTCGCCCCCATTCTTTTTTTCTTTGGACTGCGACACTTGTGGCGTGGAATTTGTCTTTCGTTTTCACTCTTGAGGCTTGGTGTATTTGTGGTCCATGCTGTTTTATTCATTTTTGGCTCATTTTTTTAGAAAATTAACTACGCAGAGTATGGGGCAGGAAAAATAGAGTCGTTATCAGACAAACATGCTAGGATCTGGCATGACATGGATGCCCTGGATAACTTGGCTTTCGTACCCGATTTACTTTATGTATTGTTTCTTCTTCCTCCATATTCGCCATAAAGGCTTATGACGACACTATGTGTAAAAAAAAATGGCATTGCTGTACAAGAGTTCAAAAAGCCGGACGTAATATTTCTGCCAAATCTGCGAGTACGTCGCCTGCTCCTCTGCCTTCTAGTCGCGGCAAGAAGCGCCACAGCAATTCAGGTACTCAGTGGCTGGTGGTGATCATTCCATCTAATATTCTAACTTCGATTTTCATTCTAATCGGCGCTTAGGGTGGACTGGGGCCCTGTTTCTGCCCGCTCCGTGCTCCCTGTGTTTCCTCTGAGTCGTTGACCTCCAGCACCTCCACTACGTTTCGGCCCCCGTCAGCCCGACTTCCCCGTGCTGTTGCTTACACCAAGGAAAGAAGAAGACCTTTCACATTGCTTCTCGCTCCCAAGCTCCGGAATAAATCCCACCTCTCCTCGTTGTTCTCCTTCCTCCCTCCTACCGAGCATCCCGACGACCCACACTTACAAGACACCACGGAAGAGCGACCCCTTTTCTTCACGTTTCCTTCCATAGAAAATGCGCGTTTCGTTGCAGCTCATCTGGTCGACTTTGGCCTGGCCCGAACGGTGTCGTTGTGGCCGTCCAGCGTGGAAACTTGGGAAGCCGCCGACGACGGGAAAAGGTGAGGAGGGAGGAGGGAGGAAGAGGGCAGTAGAAAGCAGGATGATGCATAGGAAAGATATGGCTTGGGAAGGCATACTACTAGTCACATTATTCCAGCCAACTGATTTGTTCCTCGGTCATCCCATTTTCTTGGCAGGTCGACTGGCCGGGGGGGTCCGCGACAGGAGTATGGGCTGATGGTGATGGCAAGGGCCGGGGCGGCTCGACTGGTAAGGAGAGGAAGGGAGATGAAAGGGATAGGTGGGATTGCGTGCACAGCGGTATTGCCTTGAGGGGGGAAAACGGCGTCGAGAGGAACATGGTGAAGCCGAGAAGGAAGGAAGAGTGGCCAGGAGAAAAAAGCGAGAGGAGGTAGAAAGACAAATGCCAAGGGGCAGGGCGCCCCGACGCTGGAAGATTTTCCTGTCCCTATATCATGTGATGCGTGGGCCTCTTATCCAAGTTTCAATCCCTTCGCTTTCCCCCCCACCTAGATCCACCTCGAGGTCGGCAATCTCGTGAACGGAGGTCAGGAAGACGGAGCTCCCAGCCCTTCCTCTTCCCTATCCTCCTTCTTCTCGCCGACTGACCACAAAATCGGAATATCTGCTTTTGCAGGTAGCTCTTGGACCCCTCTTCTCGCCTCGTGTTGAAGCAGCCGTCTCCCTCACTCCAGTCCTACTCCTGCCCTCCTTTTTGTCTCCTTCTCCTTCCTTTCCCTCTTTCTTCTCTGCCTCTCTCTCTCTCATCTCTTCTGAAAATGATGGCAAAGTGAGGTTTTGCCACCATTTGCTGATTATTTCGGATTTGACTGAAATCGGTTTATCCCTCCCTCTCCTCCGCCTCTTCAGACCAGGATCAGTCCCCTGCCTTCCCGACGTTCCCTTCCTCACCTCCTCGATCCCTCCCAAAAGAGGAGACATCCGGTCTGTGGGACTGGGAAGACGTACATGCGTTTGACGACGAGTATTTCGAGGACGAGGAGGACGGTAAGTGCGGCAGGGTGGAAAAGAGAGAAGACAGGGGGGGAAGGAGTGGGAGATAGATGAGCGAGTAACGCTGATCCTGCTAATTGCCAGAGAGCCATACTTGAAGATCAACAGCTGCCACCGCTGACTGTCAGGACTGGTGCCCACCTATACCGAGAAATCCCCTTTCCTCCGTCTCACTGCATTATCTGCAAAATTATTTGCTGCATTCAGACCCCGTAGTCGTGCCGCAGGAGGATATCATGATAGTCAACGAAGACGACGCCTACGAGGCCGTGCTGGAACAAAATGTAATAATAGAGCAAGAAGGGGAGGAAAAAGAAGACGTAGCAGGAAAGACAGGACTAAGGGGGAGGATGGACAAAGAGGAAAATATTGAAGGAACGGTTCAAGCGGATGAGGAGGTGCTTTCGACTGAGATGGAGAGAAAAGGAGAGGGAGAGTTGGATTGGTACGATGAAGATGACGTACATAATTCTTTGCTGGGATGGTAATAAACTGGGAACTTGAAAAGCGGGACAGTGATTTACTTTGGCAACGCAGTGGCGTTATTACTCTTTTGGTTGATTATGCTTGTATGACAAGCAACGAGCATCCCAAAAATATGTACTCGAGCCTCCGCTTCGGCTCGTATGCGAAGGATGGTTAAGATGTCGCCGTCAAAGAGAGTTCACATTGCCAATTCCTACCGGTCTCAAGAGTCATCTTCACCACGCACACAACCTTATACTGCTATCCAGGATTTAAGGATGAATGAAAAGCATTATAGCTGTTTCAAATATATTTATGTTCCTAAAAAGATCCTATACAGCCCACAAAAAATTCGAGCGCTGGGAGTTGGTCGCGCCCGTCCCTGATGTCAAGCTCCCTCTGAACATTGACATAAAAGAGATGACGGTAACTTTACATATTGTCCATATCCATTGAAATATAGCAGGGTCTTTAACATCGGTGAGCGACCTGTCTGATAGCTTTCGTGTGCTTCAAGCGAGTTGCCTCCCCGAGTTTTTTACCACCCTGCCGTCCTCCAAGACTCTCTTGGAACTTTCACTGAGTCAGTAGTTGTGACGTTGGTTTTGCCGCCACGGTGACTTGGAACGTAAAAATAGGTACTGGCCACGAGGAACTAGACAGCCATATTGGGTTTACAGTCCCCCAATGTTGACTTGATATGTAAGAATCAGGTAATCTAGCATTAAAGAGCAAGAAAATAGTTGATCAAGTGTGGAAAGTGCACTAGCCTAGGCACTTGCAGTCCATTTTATTCTTCGTTACGCAAGCGGCCGCACGCAAGCCATATTTCTAGGAAGAACTAGACAGCTTTATTGGTTTACCGCCCCTAATTGTCAGCTTGACACGCAAGAAATAACACTTTAGTCACATGTAGTCAGGCATCTAAGAGCAAGAGGCTAGTTAACGAAGTGCTATTCAGGAGAGACTCACGAGATTAAAGTAACGCACACGTTGAGCGGCGAAAAGACCTGAGATGGGATGCCTTACCTAGTCAGCATGCCTTGTAGATACGAAATATATATTCACAACCATCACAATCGATCCTCTATAATTCAGTTGAACAGTACCTTCATACCGTCGCAATAGTGGATTTCAGGATATAAAGGCAAAAAGAAAGTAAGTTCCTTCAACGAAAAGGTAATTTCACTTGAATGGGCGCAGGATAGATAATAGGATAAGTAGGCTCACATACTCAGGATTACATAATTATTCGCAGGGATGTCCTCTGAAGTGAAACAACACTTGGCTTATGCCACCGAGAAGGCGCTGAAGGGGGGAAAGGAAGCAAATGAGGAATATGCAGAGACTACAGGGTAAGTGTGCGTGCCAAGGAGGACAACGTCATCGACATTCCGAGTGCTACATAGTAAGAGCGCTTATTGCCAAGCAAGGTCAACAGACTGGGCCTTTTGAGGGTGAAAAAGACGAGTGTTAAATGCCTCCCGAAGACACGCCTCCTCTGCTCTACGCTTTTACACTTTCATTGTGGGCTTCTCGACCTCCCTTTAAAGATTGACAAATCTTCTGTCCTCCTATTCTCAGCAGTGTCAGTATAAAACTTATGCACAGGAAACCGTCGCGCGTAGAGGACCGAAAGCATCCTCTTTCTGCATCCTCTCCACATAACGAGGTACGATAAATCCTCAACATAGCGATAATGCTTCCGCGAACATGCTTTTTTCCCTAAAATTCCAGCGGAAACAGACGTTGCTTACATCCCCCCTCCTCCATTTGGTTCGTTTGCTTCCTTTCTTGGCGCTTGACCGAGGCAGCGCCACGAGCAGCGTATCGACGAGGAGGATGCAGGGAAGAAGCCGGAGGGAAGGCAAGCGGCGGCAACGGAGAGAGGTGTTGAGCAGCATCAAGATCGACAAGAAAAGCAGCAGGGTAAGCCTCAGGAAGGGGCCGTCTTGCGCTGACTGGAGCTAAATTCCCCTCCGTCTCTACATTCCTATAACACCCCCTCCTCTCTCTCCACGATTCTTATTATTATATTCTTCTTCTTCTTCTTCTTCTTATTATTATTGTTATTGTTATTATTATTCCTGACTCTCTCCTCTCCCTCCTCTAAATGCAGTCGCCATGGCTGCCCCTGATCGGTTTTCCGCCGATTCGATCGACGCCGCCGGTTTCTGCGGGCGTGGCAACGGTACCTGGGAAGGGAGGAGGGATGTGCGGGAGGGCGGGAAAGAGGAGCCCAAGGAGGTATGACGAATTTCTTGAACGTTTCCACCATTCGTAACCTCGTCCTTCCCTCTTTCCTCCCTGTGATCTCCCTCAATACTCGGCTTAAACCGCGCTGAATTAGGCGGCTACATTCGAATGCCGTGGGATCCTAGCAATGGTAAGTGTTCCTCCCTCCTTCCCCTCCCTCCCTCCCTCCCTACCTCTTCCCCTCTCTCCCTCCCTCTCTACCTCTTCCCCTCTCTCCCTCCCTCCCTACCTCTCCTCCTCTCTCCCTACCTACCTACCTCTCCTTCTCTTTCCCTCCCTCCATACCTCTAAGTCTATTCTCCTGGTCTTTCTCACTCTCCCCCCCCCCCCCC
>NW_005803216.1:0-14445 GCF_000240725.1 Microchloropsis gaditana
CCTCCTCCCCGCCCTCCTCCGGCTCGCCTTCCTCTCCCTCCCCGCTCTCCGTGTCGCTCCCCGTCCCATCGCTCTCCTCGTCATCTCCTTCCCTCCTCCCAGTCAACAGGTCCAGGTAACCTCGTAGGTCCCCATCGTAGGTGGCCAGGTCCTCCGAGATCTTTTCCCCCGCCAAGGCCGCCGTGACCGTTTTCTTCCGTTTCCCCGCCCGCGTCCCCTTCAACCTCTCTTCGTTCTTGTTCGACAGGTATGCCTGATAGCTCTCCTCCAGCTCCGCTTCAAGCCTGGCCGTTCGCCTCCTCTCCTCCTCCTCCTCCCCTTTGTCCCCCTTCTCCTTCTCCTCCTCCTCCTCCTCCTCCTCCTCCTCCTCTTCCTCCTCCGGCCCACCCTCCCCTCCCCCTCACCAACCTCCGCAAACTCTCCGTCCCGAATCCTCTTCAGCTCGGCGGCACTCCCGATTGCTTTCAGGGAAAAAATCGACTCATGGTCAGGGAGATCGAACGCGTCGTGGTGCATGCCGTACGCCTGCCGCAGACGCATCCGAGCTGACTTCTCCCGTTCCTTCTTCCGCTCCCTCTTGGTCTTGGCGGCTCGCTCTTCCCGGAGTTTCTGAATCTCAGCCTGGATTTCCTCCTCTTCCTCCTCTGGGCTCCGCCTCCGTGTGTTTTCGGCCAATACGGCAGCGGCCGCCGCGCGAGCCTCTTCCTCCCCCGTCCCTGCCGACGCTCTTCCCTGATGCTCCTTCATCTTCAAGCGCCATTTGAGGAGGGCCTTGAAATCGCTCTTGCCCAACACCTTGAGGTCGGCCAGGCAGCTCTTTACCTCCTCCGTGGTCAGGGGATGTTCGAGGAAGGGCGTGCAGCCCGGGGAGAAGACTACCTCGCTCTGTTCGCTCAAAAACTGGACCGGGTCCTCACTCGCCAAAAACGCCGTGACCGAGGCTTTCCGATGCAACAGCACCCCCGCCTCCCCATCGTACCCAGACCTGTGCCGCTTTTGACGCGCGTACTGGGCGCTGAAAATGCTGATCGCCTTGTCCCCCGAGCCGCCTTCCATCTCTGCGAACACGTAGGCGGGGTCCAGGAGCTTGGGGTCGATCGAATGCGGGGCTTTATACCGGAGACAGAGGACAAAGATCTCCGCGGACTGCTGCCGGGACGAGGAGGGTTTGATGGCCTGGACCGAAGCAAAGAGCTGGTTAAAGACCCACATCAAGGCATTGTAGTCCTGGGAGCGGTAAACTTTGGTCAGAAAGGTGCCTCCGGGGCCCAAGTGGCAGGTGGCCGCGCGCAGGGCAGCCAGGGCAATCTCGTTCTGGACAAAAGCATCCTTGTCGTAGGTAGCCCCCACGTTGGGAGCACCGTCGCATAAAACCACGTCAACGTGCGGATGGGCGCGCATTTCGCGTTTGACCGCCGCCCGACACTCAGGGGTGGTGATATCATGCACTAAAGTCTTGACCTTGGCAATGGGCCGGATAGGAAGCAAGTCCACGCCCAGGATAATGCTGTCGGACGGCATGTGCTTGGCGGCCACCTGACACCAGCCCCCAGGGGCAGCGCACAGGTCTAGACAGACTTTGGCTTTGCTCAAGAAATCATATTTGCGGTTGATTTGTATCAGTTTGAAAGCGGCGCGCGATCGATACCCTTGCTCTTTCGCCAAGTGGTAGTACTTGTCTTTATCGTGCCGCTTTTTGCGCTTCAGATTCTCTTTCATGATGCTCCTGTTGAGATAGCAGTGGCTTAGATTGAGCACATATTTACCTCTTTTCCACCTACGAGCCGGGCGTTACGTAGGTCGCGAATAAATCGCAGGCGAACCCGCCCACTAATGATAAACTGTCAATCCGCCCCGAGTTCATGGACATGCAAAGCGAGCAATGACAAGTCAGGGTGATACGTTGGTTCATTTCAAGATAAAGCTCGGTTGGTCGCAATGTGCCTTGACCACCACTATCTTTCACCGTCACCTCCCCCACTGCCACTCACATCCCAACATGCTTCGTACCCAATCGCGGGTCATCACCTCCAGCAAAGAAAACAAAGCCAGTACTCTCGTTCTCCCACCTCAAGAAGTCTACCTGCATCCATACGGAACAATTACGTGCGTGGACAAACCAAGAAATGCGCTCCCCCGTTTCTCTCCACCAAAAAAGCAGGGGCCAGCCAAGATACTACGGGCGGGCCATATCATCCTCTCCACTACGCGTCTACCGCTTACCACAGTGTCCCATTAGACCTATTCTTCCCATTCCCTTCGGCAGCATACGCTTGCACACACAAAAAGGCCATTAGGAACGATATTCATCCACATTCGTTGGTTTTGGGTCATTTGAGCCATCAAACAGCCCTCGATTAGCGTGACGAACACAAGCACACTGGCAGGAGCGAGGCTAGCTTCATCTCATCCATTCCATTAAACCATCCATCACTCACATTAGGGTGAATGCGGGGACTGAACGAGACAGGTGGACGGAATCGCTTTCGATTTCAAAAGCTCAAAACCCGCATAAAGCAGGGGCAACGTCGCGTAGATGTGGTCCATAAGGTGCGTTATTTGCTTTGTTCATCGTAGGAGCGGCCCTGCCTGCATCTCCTGCATGCCGGTCACCTCTCCATTTTCTTTCCGCGGCAGTCACGTCGAATGTAAATAGTTATATTAAGTGTACATGGGAAAAGCCTGGGCCTCCTTGGTGGCACAGAATCCTAATTGGGGGTCCATATCACATGTCGTGTACTCCAAGGCCCATTCCCCTACCACGTTGACAATATTGACCCTCTGCTTCGTGCATCGTCTCCCAATATTCCATCTTCAGACAAAAAGCCATGACTTTATGTTCGAAAAGAAGGGGCAGTTGGATCCGAAGCCTGAGGCACAGGGCATGGACGTCGTTCAGGGCATATCCCAGGAGGTCATTCCGAAGTCGGGGTGTCTTTTCCACGACCACGTGCAAGGGTATTTGGAGCTCAATACATCTCAAGCGTTTCAGCGCTTGGGTAAGGACCTCGCTCCCCTGTCGAGGAGCTTGCCTGAGGTGATCCACCATCTCCCTGGCATTGTTCGTATCCTGACCGACCGCCTGCGCCACACGTGGGGACCGGCCCATGAGCATGCCCTTTTCCTCGTCGCGGTACTGGCCAAGGAGGTCGGAGCAGAGCTGTATGCAGGGGGGCATTTTGACTCACTTATGGACACCTTGCTGGTCACTTTGGACCCAAGCAACCCTGAGAACACGGCCCGTGTCGTCCAGTCCATGGCACACCTTTTCACCTCTCTCCACCGCCCGATTTTGCGAGACCTGAACGTCTTGAAGCGGTACTACGGTCCGTTGCTGGGACATAGGAAGGTATTTGTGAGGAAATATGCGGCCGAGGCACTGGCGGGGTTATTGCGGCGGTTGGAAGATGAACGATTGTGTAAACACCTGAAGGGAGTGGTCAAGGCGGCGACGACGGCCATGGCCTCGCAGGGGAGCCTCAGACAAGAGGAAAGAAGGGGGGCCTCTCGAAAGCCGAAAGATTCCGGCCTAATAAAGAATGGTGCGGAGCGGCGGGGGGCAGATTTAATGGATGGCATGGCTCTGCTGATATTTTATATCACTCGCGGGGTGCAATCCCAGGGGCAACTGCATTCGAAGGCCGTGCCCGTCGTGCGAGCGCTTCTCCAGCAGGAGGCCCATGGCGAGGACGATGTTCTGGGTCAGGTCCATAGGAAAGTGGTGGAGGGGGTGCTGGTATATCTGACCCCCCACCTCAAGCCAGCGCAGACAGCGCCCTTGTGGAAGGAGGCTCTGGACGCCCTGGCTGCCGCCCCGCGGGAAGAGAGTGGCGACAGGAATGGCCTGGAGCGTACGGTGCATGTGCTTGTGGTTTTATTACGCTATCGGAAGGGATGGTTATTGAGTGATAGGGAGGTGAGGCAAGCCTTCCTGGGAGCTTTGAATGAGGCGGTGGTGGAGCACACGACCCCGCCCGAGGCCTTCGCTTTTGCTCGTGAAGCGACGAAAGCCGAGCTAGTCCTTCTGATCTCAGCCCTATGGGACTGGCTGGATATGCGCCGACAAGGGTCCCACCATGCTCCGACTGCAGAGGAAACGGCGACGGAAGAGGCGTTGGTGGAAGCCACGACCGCGTTGTTAGGACCAGAGAGTAGCGGGGATCCCGCCGTGGTCGGGGAACTGGCGTCGAAGGTTCTGCGTCTCGGCGGGTGCATGGACGATCCTGATTCGCAAACACTGGTGGTAAATGCCTGTCTTGCCCGTGCGGTCATGCCCACGTGCCCGCTGGCCTCCTGGGTGGGCTTGTTGAATAGTTTGGTGGGAGAAAAACCGGACATTTTGCGACGCGGAGATCCAACGCGGGTCGCAGACTTGGGACGCGATCTGATAGGTCGAATCGAGAAGAAGAATGAATCGGAGGATACATCGCTGAGCGAACAGATGTTTGCCTTGCGTTGCCTTCCTTCGGTTCTGCGGGCCGCTGGACGTGGTCGTTCCCCCTCTGACTTATCGTTGCGCGCGCACGCCCTAGGGGCGGTGGAAACGTTAGTGAACGACCCACAGGCGGAAGAGATCTTGGCAAGCCAAGCGGCCATGGCTTTAATAGAACTATGGGAAGCGGACAGAGACTCCTCCGGTGCCCAGGAAATGAGCTCGGCAACCGAGAAGGTGGCTGGCGGGAAGGAAAAAAGCCCGAGGAAGCCGCATCCACTGCCAGGCACACAACCATCGGCAGAAAGACAGGGATTGGCGGCATCTATGTGGAAACAACTGCAAGCCTCGCCGTCCTTATTGGGGACAATTCGAGCCCTAACCGCATTACTCGCGAGCGACGACTCACTGCTGCCTGCATTGCCCCTTGAAGAAGCTTTGCTGCTCCTGAGTAGCAATTTGCACTCCCCTTCCCACCTCTTACGTCTCTCCACCCTGCGTCTGATGGTCCTTATGCCACAGCTCTCCTTTCGAGAGGCTGGTGCAAAGAAAGGTGACGCCAACACCCGCAGCAATACCAACAACGAGGAATCCTCCTTCGTGGGACCGTGCCGCGCGCTTGCCACATGCTTGGAGCTCGAAGCTGCGTCCGTGTCGATAAGCGCCGAGCGTACCTTTGGCGTGCTGCTGAACCGCATTGAAGTGTGGGCAAATTCGGGGCGTCTACCAGGTCCATATATAGGGCCACTTGCCAGCCATTGCCTTGGCTTGCTGCATGTACGATTCGCCGAGTTGTGGCAGTTGACAGCGAGGACATTTGCGGCCCTCTCCTCAGCATGTCGGCGCGCAGAGGAGACACATGCAATTTGGGGACATGTCGTGGCTACAATGGCCGAGGTGGACTCGCGCCTGGTGGCAATGAAAGGAAAGGAAAGCACAGGAAACAGCGGGGAGGAGGGTGCGGAAGGAAATGAAAATGACCAGGAGGGAAAGCGAGGGATGGACCTGCTGCTGCGAAGGTTGGGAGGCAACCTCTGGGCTGTCTCCAATCTTCCACCGTCGGAGGAGATTCGGACCGCCTCTTTCTTGTTAGGGGATGGGACATTAGGCTCGAGTGGAGAGGATATCGGGGGAGGGCAAGCATCAAAGCTTGGTTCTACGGACCCGCTGACGTCTTTGTCATGGGTCTTCGATTTCATCACACGCTCCCCGACGTTGCTAAGCCGCAAATCCGACGAGCTGTCCTCATTATTCGTGGGGTTTTTGCTGCATCAGTACTTCGCCATGTACGTGGATGACCCAGCGTCTTTGGAACTCAAGGGAGAACTGGCGAGATTCCTGAAAGAGCAGATGGAGCTTCAAACACACACGCACAAAGAGGCAACATCATCCGCGTCTGTGGTCTTTGTCACTGCCGCTTCTGCAGCCAAAACGTCTGATCTGTTGACTCCGGCGCGGTTGTCCAGTGCCAAAGCTGCGAGAGGCAAGCTCCTGGCATATTTGAGACTCTTTGCGGTAGGAGGCATTCCTAGGGGCGGAGATGGGAGAGCACTTTTGCTCCGTATTTTCGTCACTTTCTTGTCACGTCCTGACAATGCTGTGGTCGTTGCTACCCTCGACTGCTTGATCAACGCCAAACTGCCTTATCTGACGCCGTATGCAACTACTTGTAAAGCCTTGTTGAAAGACATACATCTACGAGATGAATTGGTCCGCTTTAGCCTGACTAAGGACATTCAATCGGAACATCGGGCAGAGTTTGTGCCTCTCTTGATTCGTCTTCTGTTTGGCCGTTTCCTGGCCAAAGCCTCACGAGCGCGCACTCGCACGTCCAAAGATAGTCCAGCGGCTCGGCGCACGGCGATCGTGTCGTTCATGGCGGGTGCGCAGGGCGAGACTGAGTTCCGTGAATTTGTGCACTTGATGCTGCGACCTTTCCTGGTGGATGCGACAGCGTCTTTCGACACCAAAAATAATCTCGACGTGATAGCTGCCTCGGCAGGAAGGCGTCTGGGGTTCTTGCACCTGCTGAGCAGTGTCATTCGACAGATGGGCTTCCATGTCCTGCCGTTCGTCGGTACTTTTGTGGAGGTGACGCTGCGGCTGCTGGGCGAGGGGTACCGAGACGCGTCGGCGGTCCACAATGCGAGGGAGGGCGACGAGGATGGAGAAAATGAATGGCACGGCGTGGGAGGGGATGACGACGACTCGCGGGATGGCAGGGATGGCGGGCAGGAACGAGGGGACGAGGACGAGGAGAATGAGGTGGAGGACGGCGATATCCAAGTGCGCCGGGGGCATACCCAAGGTTCTTTGCGCCTGTTGTCGACGCGTGTCATTTCAGAGCTCTTCGACCAGTACGCTGAGTCTTTTGACTTCACCTCCATCGCCCCCCGCCTCTGGACTGTCCTCGGTCCTAGCGTCTCACGCCTGCCTGCTATGTGTTCAGGAGCCCGCCAGCCCCCCGCTTTGCTGGACCTGCTGTTAACTTTGACGCAGCACGACGCGCTTCTGCCGATATACATCGCATTTGAGGCGACATTGACGCCCACCCTTTTGGCCTGTCTTTCTTCAGGACAAGCGCCGCCCGCCACGGTCGCAGGACCCATCTTGAGCATCATGGAACGGCTTTGCGAGCACGACGGTGCTTCCCATCTCCTCTCGCACTTGCCGGCTTTAGTGAAACATATCACAGAGCGCCTCGAAAAGGTGCATGCTGCCACCAACAACAACGATTCCCTCCTGGAGCGCTCTTTGGATCTTCTCTGTAACATCAGTCAGCTGGCAGCCAGAAACCGAGCCCGCGCAGGAGGAGAGGAGGGCATGGTCGCTACCCCTGCCACTGTCGAAGACGCCACCCTCTCTTCCCTTTTTGGCTTCCTCCTCCCTCGCCTCAAATCTCCGCGTCTTCTCCGTGCGCCCACCAAAGCCCTTGTCCTGGGGGCCTATGGGGCTCTTGTTCCTCACATGGCCTCGCCGAGGCGCGACGTCGTGCAGCTCTCCAAGCTGCTCGGACCGGCCGGCCTCGGCCCAGTGGGGTTCGAACCAACGGGTCCTTTGCGTCAACCCTTGGTCGTCGCCTTGGCCGCGATGGCAGACGCACATGGAGACATGCAAGACTTGCGGCCGGTCATGGAAATGATACACCTCTTGAACACCCCCGACGAGGAGGGCTTGGAGGGTCGCAACCTGGACGTGGTCATGCCGGCATGGACTCGCTTGGCAGAGCCGGAGCTGTGGGCGCGTCTGATGGCCGAAACGGGGGGGTCCGGCCTGGCACTACTCCCCTTGGTAGCCCATGCGTTGTCGTGTCTGCACGATGGAGAGGTCGTGGTCCGAGTGGCGGCTGGCGCAAGCCTCCGCGCGCTGGTCGCGGCCGCGGGGCAGGGGACAGAGAAAGAATGGCTGTGGCTGCTGCAGGCGGGATTGTTGCCATCGGTGCGCGCTGGTATGGACCAAGCAAAAGATACTGTACGGCAGGGGTATGTGCAGGTGATGGCAGCACTGGTTCGAAGTGCAGGCACGCTGAGGACTCGGACGCCGACTCGGGGTGAGAAACGGACGGAGGCCCCATCCTGGATCTCGGCGCACGCCTTGGTCTTTCACGGGGATCTCGCATGCTTGGTACGGGAGACAGACGCAGAAGCCGACTTTTTCCAGAATATCATCCACATCCAAGTCCACCGTCGAGCACGGGCCTTGCAACGCCTGACAAAACTGTTGAAGGAAAGTGACGACGAGACTGTCAAATTGGAAGAGGCAGGGCTGGAAAATACACTGATCTTGACGCCAGCTCTGTCATCCTCTTCTCTGGTTCATGTCCTCCTCCCCCTCGCCTCGCAACCCGTGCTTTCCGTGGACCGAACAATCCAAGTCAAAGCGCCGGATCCCACCCTGCTCCATGAATCCATATTGGCAACGGCCGCTGTGGCTCGTCGTTTGTCTTGGTCACACTACAACGGGTTGTTTCGACGGTTTTTGCGAGAGATCAGTTTAGTAGACCTGACTCCTGTAGGCCAAAGCCCAGCGTCGCGGGAGAGAGCCCTGGTCAACGGCCTGTGCCACGTCTTGGACGTTTTCCACTTTCCTCTGACCCCTCCATCTTCCTCAGCGGACCAAGATGAGAAAGGATCGACCGACGCGGTGTCGACGATGGCCGATAGCGAGATGGGTGGGGCAATGCAGAATGGAAGGGAGGACAAGGGAGGCGGGAAGGCGGAGGACGAGGCAGAGGGTGTGAGAGAGAGATCCATCTCCAATCCGCCCACGGATGCGCTCAAAAAAGACGTGATTTGGCGCGCTGTCACAACACAGCTGCTTCCTAGCCTACGCGGACTACTTCTCAAGGACAGCAAGGACAAGGAGGGAGGGAAGCAGAAAGTCCTGCGTGCGCCCATGGCCCTCGCCCTCCTGAAACTCATCAAGATGCTTCCCCGGACCAGCTACGAGCAGGAATTGACGCGGCTCTTTATGTCGGTCTGCGGAACTCTCCGTAGTCGTGACTCGAACGTCCGCGATGCCGCCAGGGAGGTCCTTGCCAAGATGGCCCAAGACCTGGGACCGACCTACTTAGGCATGATCATCAAAGAGCTTAAGGGGGCGCTGCGGGAAGGCTACATGCTGCATATTCGTATCTTTACGCTGCACACGGTCCTACGCTCCTTGGAGGAGGTGTACAAACCTCCTCTCGATGCTCCGTCCCTGCCAGTACCTCGTGCCAGCTTGGCAGCGGGCCCCTCCCCTGAGACGAGCTCTTACGGCAATGGGAGCGACAGCAATGCCCACGCCCTGCGGCCTCCCTTGGATGCCTGCTTGACCGAAATTGTGGCGCTCTTGACCGAAGACTTGTTCGGGGAGGCAGCGGGGGCGAAAGAGGCGGAGGCGGAGGTGAAAAGCGCAACCATCAAAGAGGCCAAGGGGCAGAAGGCACTGGACGGGCTAGAAATCCTCTCGCGCCTCTTGCTTTTCCGGCCCACCTATGCCGTGGCTTGTCCTGAGGACCCGGGGGCTCTTTCGTCCGTCCATGCCCTGGTCAAGCCATTCCTACTGCAGCTGCACGACTCGGAATCCCCCCGTATGCACGGACGCGTCAACGAAGCCCTTCAACGGGTGGTGGCTGGGCTGTCTGTGAATCCCAGCCTGAAGGCAGAAGAGGTCTTATTGTACGTGTACGGCTTGATTTCTCCCTTCGTCCTGAGCGAGGACGAGGACGAGGAGGAGAGTGGCGGGCTGGACGGGCAAGAGCCGGAGGCGGAGGCCAGTGAGAGCGAGGTTGATGAGGAAGATGATCTGCAGGTGATTGGAAAAGCAGCAGTGAAGGCGACGGAAGCTCCGAAGCCAGACCTGCATCGGCCCAAGAAGGAGGTGCCAAGCTGGCTGCCCGTGGACGGGACGCTTAAGCTAGCAGTGGAAGCCAAGCAAGTCCAGCGGATGGCTGCAAGGGAGGAAATCCGCGTTTTGGATGGAAAGAATGCCCCGAAGCTCACAGGCTGGGGCCGACACGGTACCAAAGCACGGCGTGCCGAGGGCGGCATGTTCGGTTCTCCGGCAGCCTTGGCGGCGGGAGTCTTGGGCTTGCGCTTGTTGCATTCGTATCTGAAACGACTGGGACAGCCCTCTGAGGAGCTCATTCCCGTTTTAGACCCCTACGTAGGTCTTCTTGCCCGCTGTGTCCGCCGAAGAGTGAACGATAGCATCGTTCTTCTCTCGCTCAAATGCCTCGCTCTTATGCTCCGACACCTATCCTCGCTACCGTCCTTGACATTCTTGACGCCACGTCTTGTTCGCTCTTCGCTCAGTCTTCTCAGCATGGCCGGAGGGCCTGCAAACTCCCGGGACGAGATTGTGCAGTCTTGCTTGAGAATCCTCACCATCCTGATTGCGGCCTCGGGGAACAGCATTGAAGACGACGCGCCGCTGGGACCACTGGGCCTCACTCAGCCGGAAAAACGGCCGTCGCTCCCGATCCCCACCAAGAGCCTCGGCGCCCTCGTCTGTTTGCTCCGTGCTGCCGCTTTGGATTACGACCATGTCAACGCACCTTTCGCGCTCGTCCGGGCTTTAGTCGCTCGTCGGGCCATGGTCCCTGAGATGTACGACCTGATGGAGCAAATGCTGGGAATCGCGGTGACTTCCCGTCGGCCGACAGTCCGGCAAATGGGCGGTCAAATCATTGTCTCCTTCCTCTTGCACTACCCCCTCAGCTCAGTCAAGGTCGCGGGGTTTCTGCAACAGGCAGTGCGGAACCTGGACTATGAATATGCGGAAGGTCGAATGGCCGCCTTCGGTCTTTTGCAAACTTTAATCATGAAACTGCAGGTGTCCATGTTAAACGAGCACGCTCAGGTGGTGTTTTTCCCCATGGTCCTGCGTTTGGTGAATGACCCTTGTCCCAAGACGAGGGCAGCCGCGGCAGATGCCATAAGTGCGCTGCTGCGCCGGGTCTCAGGAGATGTGTTCAACACCTTGCTTGATTACCAATGTCGGTGGATGCGAATGCACGTGGAGAATGAAGGGCTCGCACGTGCGGCAGCGCAGGCAGTGGGGCTGTTCGTGGACAGCCGACCCGATTTGTTCAAGCGGGGAGGGGAGGACGGTCTAGGCATGGAGCTCTTGCTCCTTTTTTCTGACACCTTGGCCTCGGTGGAAAAGCGAGGGCCCGTACCAGACGTGCAGGCGGATGGCTTGGAGAGCCCCCATGAGCGAGAGGGGGAGGCAGCCTTGGGGTGGGAGATGGCATACCACTGCCTCGGGACGATAAGCAGGATTTATGCGAGGCTCCCTGGCATGGTGGAGAGCTTTTTGCACGGCTTTCCCGAGGGAATGACGCTCTTGTCCGCCACGTCAGAGATTTTGTGCTACCGTCACGCCTGGGTGCGCCTGGCTGCCTCGCGTGTAATCGGTCAATATTTGGATCGACGCGCGACGGGAGGAAAGACGAGGACGCTGATTACTGGGACTCAGCTAAGGTCCTCACCATTTCTGTCCGATCCCGCCCATTGTGCAGCCTTGGCTAGGCGTTTATGCGTGCAGATCGACCGCCCTTCTTTAGCTCCAGAATTGAGCCTGCGCGCAGTCAAGAGCTTGGTATTTCTCACCTCAGCCATGGTGCATACAGAGCTGGAGCTTGAACATGGAGGAGGGAGCCCCGTGCGGGCGGACGCAGCCCTAGAGGGGGAAGAGGAAGACGTGGGTGGCGGGGAGTCTGAGGTCGGCGTCCAGGAAAAAGGGGACGCACCCAAAGATTTACTCTCGTGGATCTTTCATCGGCTTTCGTACATGGCACGACGCAAGGGAGAGGATCGGCGTTGCGCGGTTTTCCAGTTCTTTGCCGCCGTGACCACATTGGAGGGCCAGGCCGTGGTCGAAAGGTTCCTTCCGCACATGCTGTCTCCATTGTACAGGGCGACCAGTGACGGACAAGCGGAAGCGAGCGCCCACGGGAACGACGCAGTGGAGTTGGCGAAAGAGGTGACCGCGTTGATCGAAGAGAAAGCGGGAGCCACGGCGTTCCTGAAGGCGTTCTCTGATGTACAGAAACAGGCGACACAGAAAAGGGCGAGCCGGAAACAAGCGCGGGCGGTGGAAGCAATCACAGACCCTGGGGCGGCGGCCCAACGAAAACTGGCAAAGAACGTCATGAAACGGGAAACAATCAAGAGGAAGAAAGGGAAGTACCGAGAAATTCGGGGGGGAGCGCCGCCCGGAGAAAGGGCCTCGAAGAGACAGCGCTCGGTGGGAGAGGGAAACAAGGATGAGGGCATGTAATTATTAAAACCAAATCGCGTAAAGTGGCAGAAAATAGGAAACGAAATGGCAGTACACATGCGGGGTCTCCCCCATACCGGCGTTGGGCCTCTCGTTTCCTTGGGGCTCTTCCATCTCTTCTCCCATTCTTTTTACATACAGCTTTTAAGACCCTTGTTGCCTCTGGTGTCTTCTCATCCCTTCAAAATACGCCGCCAGCCGCTGCTGTGCATAGCTCACTGACTCAAACTCGGAGGTGGACATCTTCGATTGGATCAGACCCCACATGCCCCAGAGCAAATGTGATGCTAAAGCGAACTCATTCATTTCAATGACCAGCGCTTCGATTGCCTCCCCTTGTGCTCCACTTCCCAGGTAAGCGCGCGCGATATGCTTTTGCTCCTCGGTCGTAGGGTAGTGTGAAGAAAAATCAAGTTCGCAGGGGTGGGGGCTTTGGAAGTCACTGGCCCACTCGCAGAGAAGATTACCCAGGTCAAAGCCACGGTAATTCCATCCAGCATATTCAAGATCGATGAAAACGATATCGTCGCCTGCTACTGGGCCAAGGGCTGGCGTGGTCGCTGCGCAACCAGCGTTGGAATGGCAGCCAGCGATCTCGCTCTCTGTCCCCTCCGAGGTACCTTGTCCAGGGGTCTCCAGCTTTGTGGGGCGCAGGAGGATGTTCAAGTGGTTGACATCATTATGGCAGAGGCATACTGGGCTTGAGACGGCAAGCAAACGGGCTTCGAGCCGATCGACCTCTCCTTCCAGGGATGCAACGTCGATGCCTCCCCAGGCACTGCCACACACAGATCTCGCTTTCGTCGCCCACGCGCGAAGCTGAGCGATTAAAGGTGGAATGGTTGGCTTTGGCAAGCCCTTGACGTCTGCAATACTATGAAATGCCCGAAGCTGTCTGGCTATCAGGGCCGAGAAGGCGCCGGACCGGAACTGTTTGGCACTCAGCGGTTGACCAGGTACGAATTCTTCGATGCGACCCTCGGAAAATGTCGCAAGAAGTTTTGGGCATAGTCCCTGTGACGAGACAGCACGATAGATCAGTGCTTCTTGTTGTCGATCGATAAAGACCTCAGTTCCATAACCGAAAAGGCGTAAGAGGAAGTCCCGCGTTCCCCCCCTCGCCGTGGCTCCCGTGTGGCTCACGCGATAGACACGATTTGTGTTGCCTCCAGAAATGGCACACACGCTTATATTTTCCTCACTCTCCACATTCAAAAGCCCCACATCTCGTAAAATGGCGGCAACCATCGCAGGTGTAGGCTGATCTGTCATTGTCAAGTTGGGGCTGGTGGGGAGGTTAGAACGGTCAGAGTAATGCCAGACGCCCCCCTATCAGAGTTGATCTGGCTGTAATGGCAGCAGTGCCCCGCAGAAGACAGCCTACATTTTCCCAGAAAGATAACATGAAAGTGGTGTCAATGCTTGCGAGGGCGTTGAAGAATGCGACCTCAGGCAGCCCCGGGTAGAGTCATAGTTTTGCGCGATACTGCGGCGAGTGACGTCCATTGCACAGGTCATCCCGCGCAAATGTAATATATATTTTATCTCCCAAAACCCATTTCCTTCATTTCTATGTCGGTCGAAAATGCAGAATAGGAGGTTCGCGTTCTGATTCATCATGCCGAAAGAAAGCGACCGCGTCGGTGGTACCGAAGGAGGCGGTGGGCCCCGTGGTGGGTATCACAGTAACTCAGGGAGGAGAGACAACGAGAGACACGAAAAGGTGGAGCAACCGGAGAGCCGTAGAGGCGGTGGCCCCCGTGGACAGGGTCGTAGCTACAGGAGAGGTGGAGGTGTCGGGCGTGGGAATGGGGGTGGCAGATTTAGTATGGATGGCAATCAGAGCCAAGCGGATCGGAGAGAGAGCCGCCTGCCCCCGACACCCGGTCTGGCCGAATCATTCGCCGCGGGCATGGCTTTAAAGGAAGACGGAAGCTTCCAGAATAATGTGGGACCAGAGGCATTGGCTTTGTTGGCACAGATCAACGGGGAAGCTGAGGCACACGAGGAGCTGGGGCATGTCGCCCGTCCCGTGGAGGAGGTCCCCGCCCGGCGGGAGTCGAGCGAGGGGATGGTGTGCGCAGTATGCACGGAGCAACTCGACGACAGGATACATCGACCGGCTATGGGGGCATGCGAGCACGTCGATACCTGTGCTCTGTGCTATTTGAGGTTGCGACGTCTGCTGGGCGATCAAGTGAGAGGAGGGAGGGACGGACGGAGGAAGGGAGGGAGGGAGGGAGGGA
>NW_005803215.1:0-14435 GCF_000240725.1 Microchloropsis gaditana
CCATCTCGCCTGGATGACGGGGAGGATGAGGGTAGAGGGAGGCGTGGTGGGAGGTACGGCCGCTCCCGATCCCGATCGCCCGAAGGGGAGCCAGGTCGGAGGAAGGAAGGGGAAGAGGAGGAGAAGGAACCGGGGCCAGGGGATGTCGTCCTCCCGGTGCTTTTTCCGGAGGATAAAGACGTGGAGTTTTTGATCTCGCGGACCGCCCGGTATGTTGCCAAGGACGGCGGGCCCCTGGAGGAACGACTGAAGGTGACAGAAAGCCAAAAACCCACGCTTCCGCTTCTTGTGGGAAGGGGACTCGCCGGAGGCTCTCTTTTACCGGTGGCGCGTCTTCAGCTTTTTGATGGGCGACACGGAGACGAGGTGGCGGGTGCGGCCCTTTCAAATGACCGTCGACGGTCCATTCTGGGCACCTCCCGCCATCCCGGGGGCTTGGCGCGACCGGCGGGAGGTGAAAGAAGAGGCCAAGGAGGAGAAAACGAGCGACTACGGGGAGCGAGGGCGGGAAAAAGGCCGGGATAGAGGTCGGAGTCGAAGCCCAGAGAGGAAAAAGGAGGCGGGGAAGAGGGGCCGAAGCCGGAGTCGAGGGAGGGATCGACGGCAGAGTCGGTCGAGAGAGAGGGAGAGGGGTGGACGCCATGAGAGCAGGAGTAGAAGCAGGGAGAGGAGCAGGAGCCGAGAAAGGGGTCGACGTCGCCGTAGTCGAAGCCACAGCGCCAGCCGAAGCCGAAGCCGTAGCCCGGGCGGGAGTCGGAGAGGGGGAGGTCGGGGGCGGGTAGGGGCCCCTGGGGATGAGGGGCAAGAAGCTGTCATGCCCGCGGCTGCTTTCTTGACGGGCAGACAGGCCGAACGGGCACGGGACATTGCGCGGGGGCGGGCGCCTTCTTCTCGCCTCTCCCGGAAAGACTACGAGACCTTTGTTGCCTTGCTGCGAGCATTGGACGGAGGGCGGGCGAAAATCAAGGAGGGGATGGGATTCGCCCTGGACCATGCCGATGCGAGCGAGGAGGTGGTGGGCTTGCTCAAGGAGAGTCTGTGTGCGGAGAAGGGATGGTCAGAGGACCTGGCGGGGGAACAGCCTGTGTCCCTCTCCCGGAGGGTGGCCCGTCTTTATCTGGTGTCAGACATATTGCACAATTCCTCGGCCGGTGTCAGGAACGCCTCTACCTATCGAACATCGTTGCAACTCGCACTGCCCTACGTGTTCTCTGCCTTCCACAACTCCTTGGCCGTGTTGGGGAGGCTCACTGCCCAGCACGTCGAGGAGAAGCTCCTGAAGGTCTTGAAAGTGTGGGGGGAGTGGTCCATCTACCCTCCTTTGTTCATTGCTGGCTTGGAGGCTACCTTGACGGTTGACCTGGAGAAAGAGGGGGAGGAAAAGGAAGGGGAAGAGGAAGGGAAGGAGGAAGATCTTGAGAAGGGGCGAGATGCCCTTGTTCGGCAGGCGCGGCAGGCGGGCTTGACGACGGAGGGTCCGCTCGTGCTCCTCTTGCGAAAGATGAAACGCTTGGACGAATTTGTGAAGAAAAAGGCGGCGGGGGAAAATCGGTTGGAAGGAGGAAGGTGGACGGGAGGTGACACCCGGGGAGGGAGGGGGGCACGGGGAGGGGAGTGGGAGGCGGGCGGGTCGAGCGCGTCCGAAATGTCGCGGTATGGGCCAGGGGCGTCGGCGGCTCCTCTGCGGCAGGTGGAGGAGGAGGAGGACGAGGAGGAAGTGGATGGGACGCCCATGGACGAAGCGGCCACGAGCATCTTTAGCAGCAAGTACGGCTGGGCTCGGGGCGATGACGATCAGGACAGCGAAGGGGAGGATGTGGACGGACGCCCCCTCGACCTCTCCCCCCTTCCCTCTGGAGCAAGAGCCCCTGGACAAAGCACGCGGCCTGGTGACCGAAGCGGGAGGGCAAAAGGGGCGGATAAAGCCAAGAAGCGAGGGCGGACGGGCGAGGCCACTTACTCCTCCTCCTCCTCCGACGATGACGAGGACGGGGGCCGGACCATCTCGATCGGCCAAGCGCTGGGAACGGGGCCCCTCGGGCAGGAGGAACTAGACCGTCGACCGCATTCCCACGGAAAATATCAGCAGAAGCCCCCGCCGCAGTGGACCGCTCAGGAAGAGGAAGCGAGGCGGGCCATGCTGCGGTCCTTGGAGACCGGCTTGCTTCATTTCCGGGACGATTTAGAGGCGAAGGGGGAAAATGTGGAGAGCATCGAGGCGGCTGTTCAGGAGCGGAGGCAAGCAATGGTTTCGACCTGGGAGACCCAGACACTGGCACAGAGGAAGGGGTTGGGCGTGGCGACGGCCGTGGCCGTGGAACGAAGTGCTGTGATCACGTCGAGGGGGAAGGGAAAGGTGGATGCTTTGGGTGCCGGGCGGGGCAGCGGGGAGGAGAGGCAGGCGAAGCGGAAAAGGTGAGGTGTTGTAAGCGGGGAATGGATGGGCTTATGGAGTGAAGGAGCTGCAGTGCTACTGGCAGTGAAATATCATCGGGGATGATCATACCTCAAAAGTCATGAAAGCTAATAGCGACATACACATTGAAGGCCCCTGAATCTCCGCGCTCTTGATAGTTTTGTGTTTCTTTTGGGCTATCGAGCCCGCTGGCTTGAATTATTTTTTGACATGCATGCACATAATACTGAGGGACTTGCAGAGAAATACACTTTAATCTTCACTCTTTCCGGCAAATTCGCAAAACAGTTGTTGCTATTGTCAATTTTAGAAAAAGTGCAGGGATGGGAGGCTCTGTTGCTCTTCCCTCTTGGCTCCCATTCGAATGTAGCCACATGCCAGCCAGAAAAGTTTACGCGACCGCATCTCTTATCGCTGGGATCAGAATTCACTGTTTATCAAAACTGTCCCATCGTATAGAATCGCACCGCCGTGTTCACATCAGTTGAAGCAATTTGCTTGCACGCTTCCCGAATGTTTGCTCATGCAATCCAGCTCACGATGACGCCCGTCCATACCACATGCACTCCTTGTCTCTTTCTTCTCGTTTCCTGCTCCATGCGTTGGATATCACCATCCATCGGCCTCTTTCTTGGCATGTGCTTACCGACCCCCCCCCTCCTGCCGACACGGCTGCTGCAAATGCTGTGGATGCTGCTCCTGGTGCTCGCGCCATTACTGGTTCAATTTATCGGCAAATAGGCAACTAATCTATGGTCTTCTTACCCCTCGTGTCGGCCTTGATCCTCCTCTCACGATAAAACATCAGCTCTTCCAGCCCCTACTTTTCTTCCTTTCCCCTCTCTGACGCCTTTCCTCCATCGTTCGATTCCTCCTCCTCCCCCGCAGGCAGCCTCCTTCGCCGCCTCCCCTCCACCCCCTCTCCCTCCTTGCCGTGCTCCTCCCACAACTTGGCAAAGCCAACGACCACCGCCGACATATTGTCTTTCGAATACCGCAACAGGCATTGGTCCAAGAGCTCCTCCGCGACCAAGGCCATCCGTTTCTCCCCGTCCCCCAGGATGTCGAAGACGATGCGCCCGGCCTCGGCGCTCTCACAGACATCCCAGACCCCGTCGCAGGCGAGGAGGAGACACAAGTCCTTCTCCGGATCCCGTACATGCACCTGAACCTCGGGCACAGCCGTGACTTTTTGGCGTTCGGGGGGAAGGTTTCTGCGGAGGATAGGTGGGGATAAGGATCAGGAGCGCTCAGGGGCGAGAGGTCATGGCGGCGTCACCTTACGCCACAAAACGTTGAAAATGGGCAAAAAGAGGAGCAGGAGAGTCACACGGAAATTAATTCGGACACCATAAATCCAAATCCACCCTCACACGGCGGCAGTGACGGGACCCCCGTGGGACTCACCGGTCTTTGAATTGGAAGTCTCCCAATGACCGCGACAGGGCCAAGTCCCCGTCGACACGCTGCATGCTCACCATCCCCCCCGCGCTCTCGATCCGCTTCCGCTCGTCCTCCAGGTAGGGTTTGTGGTCGCGCGAGAGCTGGTGGGTGCCCTTTGTAGTGTACATGACCGCGCGAGAGTCGCCGGCGTTGGCAACCACCACATGGGAAGGCGTGATGATGGCGCAGATGGCCGTGCATCCACTGGTATCGTGCTTGTGGACAAATTCATCTTGGAGTTTCAGGGACTCGTCCAGATTCAGAAACGCGGAGTGGATGGCGGTCTGGGTGGAGGAAGAGGGGAAGGGAGAGCCAGAAGCGGTGAGCGGGGAGTGTCAAGTGTCCCTCGGAACAGAAGTGGATCGCTCGTGTGGAGCCCTTCTTTTGACGAGAAGCAGGTAAGAGGGAGGCGATAGAGAGCACCGTTCGGGACCGTGAGCAACGTACA
This sequence comes from Microchloropsis gaditana, assembly GCF_000240725.1. Classification (NCBI taxonomy): domain Eukaryota; class Eustigmatophyceae; order Eustigmatales; family Monodopsidaceae; genus Microchloropsis; species Microchloropsis gaditana. Next base: position 4,308 of record NW_005803215.1, read on the forward strand.
ACCAAGGCGGGGAAATCGTAAGAATCGAAGACGCAGCCTCCTTACTGTGGGTCCAAACAGGAGCGACAGGGCGGTCTAGACACACGGGAGAACCTCACCTGGAGGTGGGCCACGTCCTTGGTTTTCTTGTACTCCGTGTAAGCTACCGTCCGTCTGACGAAATCCACCATGTGCTTCCCCGCATAGATGGCGGAGTACTGCCCCCCGTGCCCGTCGTAGACTGCGATGAAAGAGTGGCCCTCCAGCTCCGGGTCTGAGGTCCCGGCCGATGAAGGGAAGGAGGGGAAAGGTGAGCGGGGCGGCTTCAATCTACTCTGGGCGACCAGGGCAGCCGCATGGCCTCGGGAAACAAAGGAGGATTATCGAGGGACACTTCATCTGGCACCGAGAATCAGCGCGTTGTCTGATAAGACACTGCCCCTGATACCCCTATGTTTTCCTTTCCCCTCTTCCTCCCGGCTCTCAGATCCTCGAATCCTTTTCTCACACTACGGTCGCAGTCATCAGCCTGCGCATTGACGCCAGACCTTTGTTGCAAGCAGGGCTTCGGCCTCGGGGGTTGACTATGCCTTCTCCTTCCCAGGCACCCGCTTGTCTTACCCATAGTCTCGATCACCGTGTGAGCGTCTTCCATCTCCACCCGCCAGCCTTGCATCGCGGCTGCCCCAAAATTTAGCCCATGTGCATTACTCTCGTACGATTCTTTCTCTATATAAAGCATGGCGGTGGGGCAATGCACGGAGATAGCGGGTAGGCAGAAATGAGGGTTCAGGAGTATATTACCCACCTCTTCCCTTCTACGCATTTCATACGCGTTTTGAGACGCAAATGTGGTTTCACGCGAGCGTTCGAAAAGTAATGGATTTTCCAAACTTCATTCGCACTGATCTCCTTGAATTATTTGGTCTCATTCCAGACCCAAAGGGAGGAACCCGACTTACCGGTGATGGGCTTGGCCAGATGACTACCCATGTCAATCGACTTCCAGAAACAACTTCTGTGTTTCCTGCAGTTAGAAGAACGGGAGAAAAGGGGATCGATGAAATGCAAAACCTCCGTTATTCGTGAGTAGAGACATCAAGTTGGTGGAAGGCCACTCCTTCATAGCCCATGCTACAAGGAGCAAGAGGGCATCCCTTTCTGACAAAGTGTCCTAGACAATAGTGGTCATCAATGAAAAAAACCAGCATCCTTCACATCACATGCGTTCGCAAATGCCCTAAATTGACAAGCAGACTGGCTCGACGATGTGTCACTGCCCACTAAGCTCTGTTCTCGTAATGCTTCGATGGTAAAGAGCAAGCGCCACCCGCAGGGCACAGCTTTACGGCCGCAGTAATATCCTCGTCCGGACAGATAATAAATATTGAGTATACACGCTGTTTATGTCTACGTGTGCTTTGTGCCGGGCGGGCAAAGGGGCTGGTTCAGCTGCAAGTCAAGGTCAAAAAGAAGGAGAATCGCTTGGACCGTCATTATCGCTCCGGCTTCTCTGTTGCCTTTCCGGGCGATAAGGTCTTTCACGAGTCCTCTTCCCCGCCCTATCGGTTCCCAGGTTTTCCCATGCCTCACGACCATGACGTTGACGAGCGTATTGCTCGCGTCCGCCTTGCTTTGAGAGACGCGTGTCAAGACCATGTCCTCAGTTATGTCGACGCTGGCCTCGCCACTCCGGAAGAGACAGCGAGCCTCCTCACACAAATCGAAGCCCTTGATCTTCCTGAATTAAATCGCATTTTTAACGGACTCGGAATCGAGCCATCGGCATCCGTTGCTGCAGCTGCGGGGAATGACGAATATGCACCGCTGTCTGATTTGGCCTCGGTAGATACCACCTCCCCTGCCCTCTTGCGAGAGTGGGAGGAGATGGGCCTAGACGCCATTGGCCGCGGAAAGGTTGCGGCCTTGGTTTTGAGCGGTGGGCAGGGCACGCGGCTCGGATTTGACGGACCCAAAGGAATGTATGACATTGGCTTGCCTTCTGGAAAGTCCATCTTTCAATTGCTAGCGGAAAGAATCTTGCGAGTGTCAGCATTGGCAGCGGAGAGGTTCCTGCGTAGTCCCGAAGGCAAGGACTGCCCGAATGAGGGATCAACACGGAAGCACATCCCTTTCTACGTTATGACGAGCCCTTTGAATCATGAGAAGACTCAGGACTTCTTCAAGGAAAACAACTACTTTGGCTTGTGCCCCGCAGACGTCTTTTTTTTTCGGCAGAGCACCATGCCCTGCTTCGATTTGAAAGGAAAGCTGCTATTGGAGTCACCTACATCGCTTGCTCAGGCACCGGATGGCAATGGGGGTAAGTTTTGGCCGTGGGCAGAGAAAGTTCTTGCTGAAGCGGTAGGTCTCCCTTCCAGCTTGCCCTCTCTCGCTCACACCACACCGCGCGACCGTGAACGCAATAGTATTTATGATGCATTCACACCAGCATAGCCAAGTCATTACTGGTATCCTCTTCACCTGTCTGTCGTCTTTATGTCCTCTTTACCTGTATGTCGTCTTCATGTCCTCTCTCCTGCACTTTCTCTCTTCCCGTAAGGGATCTACCCCTCGCTCGCCCGGACAGGGGCCCTGGCAGACATGCGCGCGCGCGGAATCGACGCCTTCCACGTGTTTAGCGTGGACAACGTCCTCATAAAAGTGGCGGATCCGACCTTTCTAGGATTTTGCCTGGCCCGGAAGAGCGACTGTGGGAACATGGTGGTGTGGAAGAAGGCGGCAGAGGAGAAGGTAGGGGTAATGGTCCGGAAAAATGGGCGGCCGGCGGTGGTTGAGTACAGCGAGATGGACACAAGTATGACGACGCTGCGAGAAGCGGGCAAAGCCGGGGAGGAAGGCAAGCTGGTATACGGGGCCGGGAATATCTGCAGTCATTTCTTGACGCTGGACTTCGTGGAGCACGTCGTCCTGCCCCGCTTTGGCGCCGTCTATCATGCTGCTCGGAAGATGATTCCCGCCCTTCCCACCTCTTTTGCCGCGACCTTTCCCGTCACCGTGACAGAAAAGGTCGCGGGGGTGAAGTTGGAGGCATTCATTTTCGATGTGCTTCCCTTTTCCGAACGCGTGGCTCTGTGGGAAGTGCGGAGAGAAGACGCATTTGCGCCAGTGAAAGACGCGCCCGGGAGCGGAAGCGACACCCCGGAAAGGGCCCGAGAAATGCTGTCCGCAGAGGCAGTGCGATGGGTAGGCAGGGCGGGGGGGAAGGTAGTGGGCCAGGGGGGAGGGAGGGGGGAAGGGAGGGAGGGGGGGTGAGGGTTCGGAGATCAGTCCGTTGGTCTCCTACCGAGGAGAGGGACTGGGCGAACGGGTAGGTGGGATGGAAGTTGCGCTACCGATCCGTTTCCTGGATGCGTGAGGCGGGTGCATGCCGAGTGAATGAACGTGGAATGTAAGAGGCTTGGATGTGGGAGGGTCGTTGAAAGAAACCTCACTCGGAGCTGACGTTGGAATCTGACTCACTCGGATACCTGCCAAGGGCCCTCATTTTTCGTGTCCTCAAAGCTTCCTTCAAATACGATCCTGTCCAATTATCCTTACTACCAAGCGGCATTGCTTCGGCCAACCTCTCGTTCAATATTGAACTCCAAGCCAGAGCATGTCGAAGGCTGCCCGCCGTCTCGATTTTCAGGTCGGGTGGCATCCAATTTGCTTCCCTGCTCATCATCCCCCCCTTCAAGTAGGATTCGGAGCTGATATTTGCTCCACTCCCGTTTTTCCTGCTTTTAACCTCGCCTCCTCTTCCTTCATCTTCTTCATCAGTGCCACGTAATCCACATTCCCACTAGCCGCGCGTCGTTTCCTCCTCCCCCCTCCCCCTCCTTCGTCCCCCTTCGCCTCTTCCGGCGCCGACCCCTCTCCTTTCCCATCCGCAGCAGCAGGGACATTGGACGCCACCGGTGTCCCGTTCTCTCCCTCTCCGCCGCCCTCGACCCCATTACCCAACAACCCCATCATCCCCGCCATTCTTTCCTGCATCTTTTTGATCCGATTCTCCTGCTGCCGGCGCTCCAGCCCTTCCTCCCAGGCCAGGTCCTCCTCACTCCACCCCTCCCGATGCCGTGTTCCCTCCACCAGGCTCCGGACATGGGCGGCCACGGAGCGCGCGAACGCGGAAATCACGCCGCCTTCAATGCGATACCCACCCTCCAAGACGCTGACCACCCTCCCCTCGCAGAAGGTGTTCGCGACACGGACCAGGTGCCGGGTGATCCACGCGTAGTCCTCTTCAATCAGGCCGAGGTAGCCCATGTTGATAGAATCCTGTCACATCCAAGGGCAAGTAGGGGAAGAAGAGAGAAAGGGAAGTGGGGTAGGTGAGTGAAAAGCCAGGCCCGAAGCCTCACTGCTGCACTCTCCTGCCCTCGTCTCACCTTCCGGTGCGCGTCGAAGCCCGCGGAAATAAAGACCATATCCGGTTTGAACGCCGCGAGCCGGGGCAAGACGGTCTTCCGCATCGCTGTCCGCCATTCCACCCTGGACGTGCCCGGCACGGTCTCGGCCGAGTCTACCAAGCCCATCCCTACATCCAACACGAGCGTCTCACCATCGTTCCCCCCCACCCTCCCCTTCTCCCTCCTCTGACTTCCCAGTCGCCATGCCCTTGATCGTCGGGACACGCGTTTGCCCCGACCCCGGGTAGAACGTGCCCATCCCCCGCAAATCCCGCCCTCCATGGCCGTGGACCGAGACGAACAGGACCTCTTCCTTGTCCTTTTCATCCAGCCAGGGCTTGTACTTGGTGGCGCGAAAGCTTGCCTCGCACCACGGAAGGCCCGTGGCCTTCCGGCTCGCATGACTGTCTTGCCCGTGGCTGCCGCTGCTGACGCTGTCGCCCACCTGGGCGAAGGAAAACGTTTCCTCCCTGGGGACGAGGTTCTCAATGATCTCTTCTGTACCGTTCCTGGTGGGAGAGAGGCGAAAGGAGGAGTCAAGAGAGAGGAAAATGAGAGCTGATAAAGACAGATGATATGGAGCTCCTCCACGTCTCAGGGTCCTCTCGGCGTCGTCGTCGTCGCGGCGCTGGAGAGCATTGCCCTTTACCCATCTCTCCACCTACCCGTGGTGCACGTCAAAATCGACTATTGCCACGCGCCGTATTCCCTGCTGCCGGTACAGGTGACGCGCGTAGGCTGCGGCGATGGCCACGTTGTTGAGCAGGCAAAAGCCATGGCTGCCATGATCCTCCGGGTCGCATTTCACCACCCCTCGGGATCCGGCATGGTGCCCGGGAGGCCGGACCGCACAAAATGCGTTGCGGTTGGCTCCAGCCATGACGCGATCGACCGCCAAGCAAGTAGCCCCCGCTGCCCGCAAGGCCGCTAGCCAGGACGCGCGAGACACAGCCGTATCTCCGTCCAAATGCCCGATGCTGTGCGGTTCGTCGGGGAGGGACGCGCATACCCTTTGAATGCGTCGCACGTAGTCGTAGTCGTGGACGCGCAACAGGTCAGCCAAGGGGGCTTCCGGGGCCTCCCGACACCATTCCACGCCCGCAGCGGCGAATTCACCGGCGTGGAGGACCCCAGTGTCGGGATCAAGAAGGACTTTGAGGCGGTTCACGTTTTCGGGGGGAGGATCGCAAAAGGTTGCCCGGACGATAGGAGCACAGGTCCTGTGTTCCAAGCAAGTGGGGTCTGCGACCAGGAGGGTGGCCACAGGGGCCCCGGAGGCTGGAGTATCCGTGGCATCGGAGAGGCCCAAGGTTGCCTGTAACGCTCGAGGCACCGCGTGCCCGGCGCGTTTGGCCACTTGTCCCGGAGTGACTTGCTGCTTGTCCTTGCTCTTGGCGAAGGCGGGCTCCTGATCCAAGAGGACGCCTGCCGCATCCCAGTGCGCATTCTGACAGGCATAGTGCAAAGGCGTCATGCCTCGGAGATCGCCCGCTTTGCCGGCCGAGGGGACGTCCGTGCACCCCGCCAGCAGGACTTGGAGGGTGGCGGCGTGCCCTTGGTGGGCGGCCAGATGCATGGGCCGACACCCGATCCGATCCTTCACCTCCAAACACTCCGCCGCCTTCCCTTGCTCTGAAAGCAGGAATTTCGCGCACTCCGTGAGTCCGTGAAAGGCAGCTAAGTGCAGCGGTGTGTGGTGGCAGTCGTCCCTGAGGGTCACATCGGCCCCTCTCTCCACAAGGAGCTGGACGGCGGCGAGGGCAAAAGCTCGGTGCTGCGATAGAGAGCCCACGGCCAATGCCGTGTGCAAAGGAGTGGAGCCCTCTGATTTTTTATTCACCCGGGCTCCTGAGTCCAATAAAAGACGCATGGCTTCCAATTGCCGAGCCTGGACCGCAACGTGCAATGGGGTGCAGTTAAAATTGTCCTTCTCGTTCACATCAACCGCTTGGACGGGCATGGGGACGACCATCATCTCCTCATCGTCAAAGTCGTCGTCCTCCTCGTCCTCCTCCTCCCCTTCTTCCCCACCATGGTAGCTTTCATCGTCCTCGCTGTCAACCTCCTCCTCCTCCTCCTCCTCCTCCTCCTCTTCTTCCTCCCCCTTTTCATCTTTTCCTTCCTCCCCCTCTGCTGCTGCGGATCCTTGCGTGCCCACATCCATATTCACTGTTCCTTCCTCCCCCTTCCCACCTTGATTGCCACCTTCTCCCAAGGACTTCGCATCAATCAGTCGCCGCATTATTTCCAAGTCTCCTCGTTCGGCTGCATCATGCAAATGGTACCGCCTCCGTGGCGTATACCCCATATCGTCTGAGCTAGCAGCCGAGGATTCGTCGCTCATAATGGATGAAGTACAGGTGGAGGGATTGTCCTTGAAATGAGCGTCCACACAGACCGAGAGGTCTCGACGGGGTCCTGTGCTGGAGTGTGCAGAGGGGTTGATCAGACGACTTAAGAGATCAACTTTTTGCAATGGAAACAAAAGCCCCCTGAAAATGCACTCCATGTGGATGAGACACCACCAGCACATTCTCCAGACGTGAGAGCCGCGTGGCAAGAGACACACATGGGGGCCTAGACTGTTGTCTAGGCGGCCGCCGGGAGGCTGCTTTTGCTCCCCCGATGTTCCGGCTCTTCGGGTGGAAGGCACGGTCCTTGGTTGGAAAGGCCCCTTCACAGCCACCTTTGTACCCGCTATCCGCGCCAACATGCGACGGCACATGTCATGCACGGTCTACGTCCATGGTCTATCGCCCTATGCAAGGTCATGAGGTCCCGCGAGAAGAGTTGATGTCTCTTTCGCACTCCAGCTAGCGCAGGAGGGCAGGATGGGGAGGGAAGAACGATCTGTCAATTCGCAGGGGCCAAAACCTTCACATATATGTGTACCATTCACACCAATAGCCTCCCCTCATTTCATTCTTTGCAGTGCACATCCGAGCCAAGGACTGGCCGGAAGGATCAAGGTTCAGAAGCGCAGCCGTCTGACAGGCGACGCCCCCAAGTCGGCAATAGTAACGTTTCCACACTCAGACACAAAGGTCCTTACACAGGCGAGGAAAAGTGTGTCTTCCCAATTTTCTTACCTTGACCTATACCAAAGACGAGCTTATGCACAATAAGGTAGGGGCAGAGAGGGCCGTGTTTCTCATCCCTCGGCTTTTTGCTTTGTCTTTCTCGCCTCTTCTCTACCGTCCTTCCTGCTTCCAGATGGGTACGATACCTTGCATGTCTTTTTCTCCGGTTTTATGCACATTCGTCTCAGAGGCGCTAAGGGTCAACTTGCTATTGGTTAAAGGGAGGAATCCAGACTTACGGGACACTGACGCATTTGACCTCCGTGAAGTCGAACTTAACGGGCATTGGAAGGCCCACTCAATAAGGAGTCCAGGGCTGTGACAGCATTCTTGGCGAAATTTAGAGCCCGTGCAACTTCTTTGTAATTCATTTTCGATTCCATATTCCTTGCCTCATTCTGTTTCTTCGTCAGGTGCTCCTGCTTGTCTCGAGCTTGACCTCGGATGCCGTCCAAGAGAAGGAGCAGCGCCGGGCCCGCTCCCTCCTCGAGGCCAAGGGCACCGTGTTCGAAGAAATTGACGGCGCAGATCCGCTGATGACGGAGAAGAGGAACCAGCTTTTTGGACTGGGCCACACGGCGCGCTACCCCCAGTTTTTTATCGAACGGGAGGACGGGAAGGTCACGTATGTGGGGGGGTGGGAGGAGGTGGAGGCCATGAATGAATGCAGCGACATGCCGGTAGAGGTACTGAGGGCCAACCCTCAGATTCAAACCTTTGATATGGTCTTCGCTCATGTGCAAAGGCGAAAGAGAAGCAGTGTGGCTGCGGTTCCGGTGGCCTCTTCGTAAGCACGGGACGAGGGAGGAGGGGACAGAGGAGGGGAGGGCACGCCATGAATAGACGCAGCAGCGTTTAGGGCGAACAAAAAAAGCAAATTGGAATGGATCAAGTCGAGGTAGTTGATATTGCGGATGTTGTAGGCGCTGAGTTGGAGGAAAATGGAAGAGGAAAATAGCAACTGTAAGTGCTGAATGCGTCATTAGACATGCTCATATGAATAGGTGGATGAGTCTGCGTGTAAAGTAACTCACTCTGTTGATTTTGTGTAATTCATTGCACCACTGCCTCACCGGTCTCGGAGAGTCTACCAAAAAAAGTATCAATTCGCAACAGTGCAAGAGGGACCCATTTTGTCAGCTTCTTTTTGCCCCTGTCAGTGCTCTTCAACCCTCAAATCATTCGTCACGGACTCGTGCTTTAAGCCATACATCTTCTAGCCTTTGCAATGTCCGTATTAAATCGCCCCGGGTCTCTGCGGCCTTCCCTCCCTTACTATGCTCATGTCCGCTGCATGTTAATTGTTAAGCCACTTACATCACGTTTATTGTCAGAAATCTGTACACCGAGATTCAAGCGTTCAAATTGCATTCTTTCAACGGTTCGTTGTGCGCGATAAGCGTCTCGTAAAAAGCTGGAGCCGGTCTCTCAACTCAGGAGAGGGGGAGGGCCAGGAAGTTGGAGAGTCTATCGCTATTTCCGAGGAGAATGCACGTGCTGACGAGGAGGGGGAAGAAGAAGAAGGGGAAGAGGAGGAGGAGGAGGAGGAGAGGGAGGAGGAGGAGAGAGAGGATGGGACGGCACGACGAGGAGGAGGAATGCTCGAGAGTTCCTTCGAGGCGGAGGAGGTAACGACAGCAGCGGACATTTTGGTTTCGCTCCTTCGGAAAGGAAAAGGAAACGGAGAAGGGCGAGTGATATGCTGCTGTGGAGGCTGCTGTTGCTGCGGCAGCTGCGACTGCGGCGAGCCCGGTACGTGAGTCAACGAAGAAGTGGGAGGGGAGAGGGGGGAAGTGGTGGGAGAGCGCCCGAGCCGGGGTAGGCGAAAGAACTTTTTAAAGTTGCTGCCGACGCGGTGCTTGGGTTTTGGTGCTTGTCCTTCGGGGCAAGGGGGGAAAGGGGGGTTGCAGGGGTGGGCGCTGCGAAGGTAACGGTGCGGACCGACGCGTTGGAAGGGCCCGTGCTGGGAGTCCCACCCGTAGTCTTGTCCCTTTCGCGCCGTCCACTGCTTGCGTCCGTCTCCATCTTCCCCGGGGTGACAGCCGCTTCTCCTCCGCCCGTGCATCGGGGGGTGTCGAGCACGCTCAGCATTGGGGAGGTCTGGGAGGGCGGAGGGGGGGGGGCCAGGCTGGGAGAGCGACCGTCGAAGGAGCGAGTCGCGGACAGGGCTTGAGGGGACCACCGGATCCTGGGGAGGGGACGACAGGACCATGTTGTGTGTGCGCCGGGTGAGATCGGGTAGGGAAGCGAAGGAATGACCGTCCTCAGGCCCAGGGGGATGCACGGCCTTTGCGGGGGGCGCCGGGGGGGGGAAGGTCTCCGCCGGGTCGGAGGCTTTACCGAAGAGGGACACGCCCTCCATTTCCTCGTCCGGAAAGGCCAGAGGAGCCCCACAGAGCGCAATTTCCTCCTCTTGAGTGAGTCGACGCGGGGTGAGTGCGGTACGACTCCGCCTGTAAACGTTACCCGCCCCGCCGTCTCTCTGACTCCTCCCGCCGATGGCCTCGGAGCCCCCCGAGGCGCCGGAGACGATTGTCGAGGTCACGGGGCTGGGTAAGGAGGCCGACCGTGCGAGCGCCTGGGAGAGGAGGGAGGGAGCCGCAGGCTCTAACGTACTTAACCCCACAGGACCTTGTTCCGTGTCGAGGAGCTTT
>NW_005803214.1:0-3120 GCF_000240725.1 Microchloropsis gaditana
GGGGGGGGGGATTAAGCGTAGTGGACTGAGGCCATGGGTGTACCAGTATGACGGCCGGCAGTCAAAAAACGAAAAAAATAAAATCAAATGTCATGAACCCCCGCGTAGTCTGCCCGACCGATCAGGCCCTAATACCATATACAAATCTTTTTTTCTTTCTTTTCACCACTACGCCCTCAATCATAAGGGTGTTCCCAATGCAATCTCCATCAACTCGCGGGCCGTAACCTGCACGTGGTTGCCATCTCCCAGTTCGGAGAAAACCGCACGGGCCTGAGAGAAATCCTGAGCCTTGGTGGAGGCTGTGTGGGTGATGACGCAGGGCATCTGGGCACCTAGGGCGGCTTGCAGGCCGATCAGGCTGTCCTCGATGACCACAGAACGGGAGGCGGGAATGGCCAGCCTGGAGCATGGAGGGGGAACGGTGGCATCGAAGGTCCAGGGAAGTGAGGCTCAAAATGGAGAGCAAAGACCTGAGAGCAAAGACCTGCCCGGGCAGGATCAGCAATCCCAATCCCTCCGTACCTTTCGCTCGCCAACCGGTAGATCTCTGGGTCAGGTTTCCGGTGTTTGACGTCGTCCCCCGCCAGGATGAGGTCGAAATGCTGAAGTACGTCGGGCTTGAGCAGGTTGTCCAGTACGAAGAGGCAGGAGGATTTGGTGGAGGCCGAGCAGATGGCCAGTTTTGGCCGGTCCTCGCCCAGTCTCCGTGCCTCCTCGATTAACCGCAAGACCCCTGGACGGACCTGAGCGGTCCCGCCACGGATCATGTCCTTATAGATATCTGTCTTGCGGTTCTGTAACGCGTTGAGCATGTCTTTCCTCCCCTTTTCCTCAGTGGGGGCCGCGCCCAAAGTCGACGTGGGCCACCCATTCTCGCCGAAGAAATACCTCATTTTGGGAATGCCACCCCCGACTTTGTTTTGGAGCTGATCGTAGTACTCCTCGTCCCAGCGGTAGTCGATCTCGAACTCGCGGAACACGGTGTTGTAGGCCTCTCGATGCAAGGACTCCGACTGTCCCATGCAGCGCAGGGAAAAAGGTCGGGGGAGGTGAGGTTGAATAAGAGAAGTTGCAGAAGACTGTGCACTGGAGATCTCTCTCCAACACGCACCTACCTCAAGAATGACACCATCGCAATCAAAGATCAATGCCCAGTCCCTGCTAGCTCTGCCGGCAGACAACCATGTCACCGTCCTGTGTGGCAGCTGTCCAGGCTGTGTCGAGGTTGCAGGCTTATAGACTGAGGAGAGAGGCGACACGAAAGCTTGCGACAAGGCCACAGCGGATACTACGATCAGCAGGAGGGAGAGAGTGCTGCCTCGAGACATTCGGGAGCGTCTGTAGCAATGAGGAGACTGGTCTCACGCGAAAGCTCCTAGACTGTAGCGAAGGGGTAACAAGAAGTAAAGAAGAAGTCACGAAGGCAGTCTTCCCCCCTCTGTCATGTGCGGGATTGCGGGAAATGCGTCGTAAGTGTTGTCACACAGAGGAGGGACGAAGTCCCATGCTGCGGTTTCAAAAGGTCCTACAGACTACCAACTTCGCTCGCGCATGTTGCAGACTCACGCAGACCAGTACAGCATATAAAATGCCAATCCAGCACGACATCATCATTCTCCCACGGCGCACATTGCATGCGTTCGCTACGCGTGCTTCAAAACAGCGTCCGACCTCCCCTGGGGATATAGGTATGACGTACTCCTTCCTCCCGCCCCCAGCGCGTCGCATCTCAGCGAGGTCTCCCTCTGTGTTCCTACACACGTCCTCTGAGTCCCCTCGTTCTTCATCCAATGACACAATACAGGGTCTCCATGGAGGACGCTGCGATGAATGCTGATACGGATGTGGGAAAAGGTTTGAAGCCTTTGGGGAGGCGCGGGAGGACGCATTCAAGGGCTGGAGCATGCACCTCCTTCCTTGCCTCCGTAGTTGCGTTCCTGCTCGCAGACTCCGGCACGGCTTTTATGCCATTGCGAGTCATTAAAAGCCACACAAGAGCCGTCACTACGCCAAGTATCTGCATGTCGATTGAGTCGTCGTCATCAAAAGGTGCGAGGGAAAAGTCATGTTTTTTTTAAAGCTGACTCATCATTGTCCATGCCATGTCTAAACATGTGCAGGCCGTTCCCTCCGTACGTCCGATCGATGTCTATTATGGAAGGCATGCACTATTATATGGTTCAAATTTACGGGCTTTTGCGGTTTTTCGTCAAATTTGGGGTCCAAATAACAAAAATAAACCAACCACGCCTGTCCCACCCAACAGTCAAACCGCAAGTTGTCGTTGCAGGCGGGGGATTTGGAGGTTTGTACAGCGCACTCCGCTTGTCCGAGCTCTCGCGCCCGTCGCGATATGCACCTCCCTCCATCGACATCACCCTTGTGGACAGGCACGACCGCTTTGTCTTCCTCCCCTTGCTGTACGAGTTGGCCATGGGGGACGCGAACGAGGAGGAGGTAGCCCCGCGGTTTGAAAGTCTGCTGGCGTCCACAGGCATCCGCTTTGTGCAGGGGGAAGTAGAGGCGATCGATCTAGCTGGGAAGTGCGTTCAGGTACAGTCGCAAGGGGAGGCCACGGAGGTTTCTGAAAGCGCGGTCGAGGCGCCGTCGTCGGGGTCCTCTAAGTCGCTTGCCTACGACAAACTCGTGCTCGCCTTGGGCTCCGAGCCAATGCTTCCCCCGGCTGCCTCCCTTCCGCTTTCAGAGGGGTCCCTCTCTCCCTCCCCCTCCTCGGTCATGCCCTTCTACACCTTGCGGGACGCCCATGCGCTCCGGCGTCAATTGATGCGCATCGACGCCCTTTCTTCCCCCACACTCTTCCGCACCGTGGTCGTGGGCGGGGGCTACTCGGGCGTGGAGCTGGCGGCGAATCTGGCCACACGTTTGGGCCGGGACAAGGGCCGCGTCACCCTGGTGGAGCGTGGGTACCAGATTCTGGGGAACTCCCCCATGCCTGTGCGCGCCTCGGCGGGGAAGAGGCTGGAGGAGGAAGGGGTGGAAGTGATGCTGGGTGTGGACGTGGTGGAGGTGGACGGCGCGCGGGTGGTGGTGAGGGACAGGGCTGCGGAGACGCAGGGTAAGGAAGGGGCGGAAGGGGCGGGAGGGGGGGGGAGGGAG
>NW_005803214.1:3951-7390 GCF_000240725.1 Microchloropsis gaditana
GGCAGGGGCAGATTTTAAGTAAATGACGTAATGTAGATTCTCTTCGAAAAATTTGATCCTGAGGTGGGGTCGGGATGCGCGGGAGGGCTGGACAGCAGAGATGCAGGACAGCTCGGGGTAATTGATGTACTTCCCTTATATTTGGGACGGTTACCCATTAGTTTCGTGACAGCATGTTTCACAAAAACATGATGTTCGGTTGCGAAACGAGTCAGGGGCGATGGGACGTTCCCGCTTTGGCATGTGCGAGATCCGAGCAACCTTAAAGATCGAAGAACTAAGGAGTGAGTATAAATTGAGCCTTGTCTGCAATTCATACCATCGGGAGGCTGCTTCGTCTCCGCCACCGCGAGGCTTTTTTCTAAGCATGCTTAAATGCAACATGGTCGTTTTTTGTATTTATTGTGTTTGCTTTACGGAGTGCCTGCTTTCATGAAAGTTTTAAAGAACGGGGGGGGGAGGAGGTTACAAAGTTGAGGATCGAAGCCACAACAAGACAGAGCACGGGGAGTAGACAGTGAAAGGATGAAAACGGCAGGCGGGCACCTGTGTTTTGTTGCTATGACATATATCAAGACTTTGCGCAATTGCTGGCTCTTTCATAGGTCCATACGACAGGAAAGAGATTTACTCGGGGGTGCGTGAACCTCGCAACTTGCGGCACACTCTTCTTTCCTCTTCCTTCTTTGCTGAGTGTTTTGAGCCATTACTATCTCTTTCTCAATGCAACAGGGGCATTCATGGTGGCTTCGTCATATCCTCATCCCTCTGTAACCGATGATACGGCATGCGCTCTGACTGCGATCGAGGAGGAGCGTCTCGCGAACATAAAGAAGAACCATGCCGTCCTCGTCTCTGTGGGCCTAGCTTCCCATGGCCTCGCTGCATCTCGTCCGAAAAATAACTTCAGCAGCCTAAAAGGTGTGCATAGGCTCAAACGCCCTCCAAAACCACCTACCCTGCCAACACGGCGATCCATTCGCAACTTAGGTCGGGACGCGCCCGATTACAAAGAAGATAGTATTTCGTATGCCTTGACATCGTCTCCTCCAGCTTTTACCGTGGGTCCTCGTCATAAATGGAATGCAGAGGAGGATGCCGCGTTTTCCGATAAGGCTTGGGATGCACCGTCCAAGGCAGTATTGGCAAGCACTCCCACAGGGCGTACAACAACTCCTGGAAGCTCACGCACCCGGACGGCGGATGTTTCTCGCCTTGCGGAGTACTTGGGAAAGCCGGTACCTTATACCGGAAAACAATGCGTCATGGACTTGATAAGTCCAGCAAATGAAGATGGACAAGGCCCCGTGAAGTTTAGTAAATATGCTGGGGTTGTGGAATGGCGAAATTGCGTGGTTTTGTGGGTGAACGCCGACGGGCATGACTACGAAAACTTGTTTCTGGGGGAGGGACGACAGATGACATGGTTTGCGGGTAGCCGCGTTACTGCCGAAACGCCGGTTATGCTCCGGCTGCTAGCGGCGGGGAGGATGAGGAAGGAAGAGGAGCGAAAAACGAGAGAAGGTGAAATTATACAAAGCAGGGGGGCGGGGTCGGAGCCTGCAGAGATTCGAGAAGAGGGGGGGGGGCAGGAGGACATATTGTTGTTTTGCAGCTCCATAAGGGGTGCCAGGCCACCAAAAGTGACCGTATTACGGCTATTTATGCTCATGGTAGACTGTGTGTGCATGGTGTGGAGGTATACGTGGATATTTTGATGAGTTTTCCGTGAAGATGGAAATGGAGGGAGGGGTGGGGAGGTGGGGAGTGGACGAGTTTGTTCCTGTAGGCGCTCGAGCTCGCCATGCCCCTATGGAGCCTATTCTAATGATTAAAATATCGTCTTTTCAATCATGTCCTATATACCTACACTTCTCTCAAGTAAATCCCCTTGTAAAGCATAGGGTTCCTTGTTTGATACGAAAAAAGAGAACACCAAAATCGCAACGCCAGCGGTGTGCCTTCCGCCTCGGCTTGCTTCCTCGTGACACTTTGGGAAGAATTTGGTGCAAATAGCAAGAACTTTGAAAATTTTGACATTCAGTTGAACGTTGTATGCTGTATGGCATGTAATATTGTGGTTTGGCGTTTACTCCTGATGGATCTCCGTCCCTTTTCTTAGTGTGAGTCCTGGGGCTCGCTGGGCAATTAAACCTCTGACTGCTCGCCAACTTTGATTCAAGCATGGCTTCCGTCTGCCACCCATGCTGATGTAACAACCCTACGTACTTACACAGACTCGAACTCGTCTGTATCAAATCTCCCATTTTGAGTGCCAGTACTTCCATTTGCCCTAATTTCTGGCCTCCCCCGCGCAAAGACGCATGGCCTCTGCACCGGCAAGGCCCTACCATCGCCAATCCCTATGGGCAAACCCCTCCTCGCTACTGCTCTCTTTGGCATTTGCCGCATTCGCAGTTGCCTTCCATGCTCTTTTCATGACACCGTGGCTGGAGGCACGAGCCGCTCGGTTGCGTGGAGGCTGGGCTCGGGAGTCTATGGACGAGGAGTCTTCGATAAGACACGGAGGATGTGATTTTTTGAGGCTTGACGCGGCTGTTCTCGACACGGACACGTTTGAGCACCTGTACAGGGGACAACGCCCGGTAGTACTGTCGTCGTCAACGAGTCTGGCGGCGTTTTGGAATCAGCCTCGGTGGCCATTCGTGCAGGAGGAGAAGGAGGTGCAGATGGAGGCGTGGGGACGAGACCGGCTTCTAAAGCGGCACGGAAAGAACCTGACTGTGCTGGTAGGGGGTTGGGAGGCTTGGGAGGGGCAGACCAAGGCCGGCATGTTTGCCTTGGGAAATGGGGTTGGCGGTGTCCGACTGCCTTTACAAGAGTTTGTGCACAGGTACCTGGACCGCCCGGGTGGCGCGGCCGGTGGAGACGCAGGCGCCGAGGAGGCCGTGAAGGACTTTGCGCACACCGGCACAGTTTCATGGGCCTTGGAGGACCTCCCCAGGGACCTGGCAGATGCGGTTTGTACCCCCAAATTGTTCGACGCATGGGCCGGGGAGGAAATGACCTGGTCGGGCAGGAAAGGCCAGGGGGAAGAGGCATCCAGGAACGGAAAAGACAATGGGAAGGAAGAGGCAGGCCGTGTCCGCATCGCGCTGGGCAAGTCTCGGGGAGGACGGGGTTGGAGTGTGTCGGAGAGGGAGAGCTGGTCAGGCCTCATGTTCGGAGGCGCCGTCCTGCACTACCTATACCCCCCGGGGCGTGGCCTCCGGAACCTGACGCTCCAAGGAAGGGGCCACCCGCTCCTGGGCCCCTTGGAATGGGCGACAGGCACGTTGGGCGTATTGGAGCACTACGACGGGGTTCGGGGGCCCGGGGGGGGGATCATGGACCCGCCGCCCTTGCAATGCTGGCAAGGACCAGGGGACCTCGTGTACGTGCCGCCGGGCTGGAAGAGCATGCGGGTGCACGTTGGGGA
>NW_005803214.1:7400-10925 GCF_000240725.1 Microchloropsis gaditana
GTGAATCGGCATCCGATCAAAGTGTTGTGGGAGCTGCGGGACTTCGAGGCAATCCGAGACAGCCCCCACGTGCGGGAGGTGATGGGAGGCGTAGATGTGGAAAAGGAAGGGGAGGCGGCGGGTCGGGTCAATGGGCCGTGTGGTGGAGAGAAAGAGAAAGATGGGGGCGGGACAGAGGAGGGGAAAGGGAGCGAAGGGCAGGGCATGGGGCGTCGAGGCAAGCGAGCCCGGGCGAAGTGATGGAAAGGGCCTTTTTGAACGGATAGAGGCGCGAAATAAAGCATATGTACAAACGTGCAGAGGACAATGTGATTTTCAATTCCCCCGGAGGGGTTTCATGTCTCTTGTGTGAGAAGCCTTATGTTCCTGTCCTCCCTGTTGGGCTACCTCGAACGCTCCATCTTTATTCGCGCCTTCACCGTCATGATCGATGGCGGGTCGGCACTAAAGCTCACCGTGGGGTAGTATTTGACCAGCTCCAGTCCTTCGATGTCTTCCCCTACCCGCTTGAACCGGCGCAAGACCCGCAAAGCACTGAGGCGGGGAACAGAGGCGATCCCGGTGTCGGCGGCCGCGTCCGCCACTCGGCAATACTCTGAGGAACCGAAGGCGTCCACCGCCGAATTTTCAAAGGACCGTTTTGTGACTTTGATCTCCCGAACCGTTCCGTCGGGGAAGGAGACAGTAAGGACGTTGGGGTTGCCACGGTCCCAACGGCTCGAGACCCCTTCTTGGTACAGCTCGCTTTTTCCCGCTTTCGCAAGGCGGGCCTTCCACAGTTGTTCCTCGTTGAATCCTCGATCTGCTATTACCAGTGTCGTAGATATCTGTCCCTCCACTGAGGCCTCGCTTCGCGGGCTCCTTCCATCTGCCTCGTACGGCAGGAACCGCACCAGATACTTCAGCTTTTCACCCTGTTGCGCCGTCGCTTGCGCCAGATCCTCGGGAGATACCTTGCCGACTTCCTCTGGGGGTACCACAAGGCCTACTACCTCCCTGGTTACCATCCAATCACCCGCGAAAAACGAGGGATACAATGTGTCAGGTGCGCCGTAACCGGGAAGCTTACTTGCCGCTTTGGCAACAGCTTCGCGAGCGCTCGAGGCATGGGACGGCCGTGGAGCCTCAAAAAGAAAGCACAGGAATGAGGGAATAATGCTCACACTAGAAAGGAAGTCGCGGCGGCTGGATGTCAAAGGGGGCTGAGGACTTGCAGGAGGGAAGGGCGGGGGGGAAGGCGATGGGGGTTGCGGGTGGAAAGCAAGGAGGACGGGAGGGAGCAGAAGATGGAAAAGGGGAAGAAGTGGTCTGATAAGCATGCCTTTAGGGGTTTAAGTGAATTTCCGCTCTACAGGTGGGATGCTTAGGGGAAAAAGAGCGTCAAGGATTAGGAATAAGACGGTCCAGGCAATAGGTGTCCAAGCCCGTCACGAGCAAGCCTGAAGGAATCCCATATTCCCCTCACTTTCTACCCTCAAGTCTGAGAGCTAACGCATTCACAACTCCTTCAATACTTTCTCCCGTACACTTAAGACGGAAAAAATGATGACGGGCGTGTGTCCTCAATTTAAGATGGCACTTTTTCTCACGTCGGACAAGTAGCGACTGGTTTTTCGGCGAGGACAGAGTACGTCTCGTGACGTTGGCAACCCAGTCGTCATGACGAAGAGGAAATCGAAATGACCGTGCTCCAATATTATTCACGACGAATACTTAGCACAGGCGAGACACCAGTCCTTTGGGTTGTGGATGCTACTACGCAATCATTTTCCGGATTCTTACGAAAGCAGCTTTGCTCAGAAAGTATGAAGGAACACCACCTGGCGATCCGGGCAAGCACGCTAGCGTGTCTCTTCTGCGTCACGGGGGCTTTTACAAATCTCCATTTACGCAATGCTCCAAGAGGAAGAATTTCGCCATCATTGACTACTTTTCCAAGTCGGCTGCATGTGTCTGCCCCATCATCATTCCGTCGGTCCGGAAAGCATTGCGTTTTTGCTGGATCGATTGCGCCGGCGGCTCCTGATGATTTCGAGGATGGTCTACCGCCTGACATACACACAGCCACACCGGACACTGACAGTCCGACATCGACCCCTTTCCAGCGCATAGCTGACAGTAAACAAGCCGTGCCCACCCTGGCGGCGCTTTTGCGTTTTACTATTCCCACGCTGGGCATATGGCTGGCCGGGCCGATCATGTCCTTGGTCGATACGAGCGTGGTGGGCCTTTCCTCCGATTTGGAGCTGGCTGGCATGGGCCCCGCCACCAACCTATGCGACTCCTTCATCTATCTCTTCACATTTTTGGCGGTGGCCACCACAAATCTTCTGGCGGGCGCGCTGGCGGATGGGGACGAAGCCAAGAGCCAGACTGTGGTCTCGCACGCCCTCGCCATTGCCCTCGGCGCCGGTATCCTCGTCATGCTTGTCATCGAATTCGCGGGCAAAAGAATGCTAGCTGCGACCATCGGTGCGGACGGCCCCCTTCTCATCCCTGTTGCCCTCAAGTACACCAACATTCGGGCCCTGGGAGCCCCCTTTGTCTTGGTGGGCATGGTCGCTCAATCCTCCCTTCTCGGCGCCAAGGACTCCGTCACACCGCTCCTGGTCACCCTCGGCGCGGGTGCGATCAATTTAATCCTGGACATGACCCTGGTGTCGTTCGGAAAGTGCGGCATTGCCGGCGCGGCGGCGGCGACAGTGGTGGCAGAGATAGTCGGGACTGTCGTCCTCCTCCGGGCCCTGAAACGCGCCCAGGGACCCCGGCGTTTCTATCCTTTTATCGCCCTCTCTTCCCCCCTTAAGGACATTGCCAAGTTCTTCACCTTTGCAGGGCCGGTCTTTTTTGCCCTGTTCGGCAAGTCGCTCTGTTACACCTCCCTGGGCATCGCCGCGCAGATGATGGGTGCCGTGCCCCTTGCCGCCCATCAGGTCATGCTCCGATGCTTCTTTTTCTTCACTACCTTCGGCGACTCCCTCTCCACAACGGCTCAAGCCTTCCTCCCCGGCTTTCTGGTCGACGACAACAAGCTCGCCATCGGGAAGGTGGTGCGGAGGCTCGTCTCCATCTCCTTGGGGGTGGGCGGTTTGAACGCCATGCTCGCGGGCTTGCTCCCTTCGTTTTTCCCTGGTCTTTTCACCACCAGTGCCGCCATCGTCGGCCAAATGCACTTGATCGCCCCGTGGCTTTCCCTGTGCCTGCTCGCGCACGCCTGCACCATGGCCCTGGAGGGGACCTTATTGGCAGAGCGGGAGCTCCGATTTCTCGCGTCCTCCTACGCAATCAACACCTTGCTCGTCCTGGTCGGGCTTCGGAGGTTGCAGCACGTGGCTGCAGGGATCCAAGGGGTGTGGGCCTGTCTCTTGTATTTTCAAGTGAGCCGGTGTATCATTTTTGCCCTGCGCCTGCTCAGCAAGCACGGCCTGCTGCAGCGGGCAAGAAGGCGGGCATCCAGAATGTTCGAGAGCCTGGGCGGGAGGACTCGAGGACATGGTGGGGACGACCCGAGGATAGGGGGGGGGG
>NW_005803214.1:12376-14327 GCF_000240725.1 Microchloropsis gaditana
CACGTTGGGGACGTGGTCATGGTAGAAGGCGAGGGCGTGCGGGGCGGGGGAGTACGGGCGCGGGGCGGGGAAAAGGAGGATGTGGAGGACAGGATATTCCACTACCATGCAGAGGCCCTCGCGAGGCATCCCGAGGACGTGGAATCCCTCATAGCGGCCGGGGAGGCGTATGCCCGACAAAGCCTTCGGGCGACCACGACCGTGAATCGAGACTCTTTGTGGCGGGAGTCCTTCATGTGCGTACACACCGCCGTGAACCTCCGTCCCTGCGACCCGACTACCCATCTCGTCGCCGCCCAGGTCCTGTTGGCCAATCGGAGCGCCTCCCACGACGAGAACCACAGGCAAGCCAAGGCCATCATCCATAGGGCCGAAGAGACCTTCTTCACACTCTCTTCTCCTTCCTGCCCCTTTCCCGACCTTCCTCGGGAACGTGTCGCGGCCTTGTTGGCCTCGGCTCGACTGCGCTTCGCGCAATTTTTCTTGTGGATAGGCGATGAAACCGAAGCTAAACGAGCTGTGGCAGAGGTGTTGGCACTACGGCCGACATATCTCGAAGCGCATCAATTGCTGGTGCTTGTCCTGAAGAAAAGCGGGAGAGACAGAGAAGCGCGAGAAGCGATGCACCTTGCCCTTATTGCTTTAGGGCCGCGGGGGCGGGAAAGGAGTGTAATAGAAGCATTTGAGAGTTTACTCGAACCTCAAAAAGACTGTAGATAATAACTTTGTAACAAAATTGAGTAAAGTAATGTATTGAAGCGAGTAAATTACCGAAAAATGTCTTTTTGCGTGTGTTTTTGCTTCGAATGAAGAGTTGTTTGAGCAGCTCGACTTCCCCGGCACGGTCGCTCACGGCCATGAGCACAAGGCCTTCTTTCTTCCCCCCCCCCGTCGCATCAGCATGCACCTGCGTGCCTATGCTTCCACGCACAATCCCATAAGCCATGAAAATTTGGGATGATGTACCGTCTCGTGCAAAGCATAGTAGAGTCCAGGCCGATCGCAACTGTTCATCGGCAAGCTGGATATGATCATCTCCCTCCCTACAGACCATCATGCATGTTGTCTTACGTGCCTCTGATTATCTGGCCAGTCTGCACTATTCTCACCCACACCACCGCATGATTAAACAGATACTTCCTTCTTTGGGATTACAGCAGCATTGAAAACTTCGGATCAGGACGTTTGCACGATTGTAAACGCTGACTTTTTGGGTGCGGATAGCGTTGGTGAGTCTGCCCGCTCCTCTTGAAGTGAAGCCGCAAAGCGCAACGAGTAAGAATAACTCACTTGACTACAGCATAAGCTAACTGCGGCATCCGAGAAGCACCATGAAGCTAGTCAGGTAAAGTGGCATGCACAATCAAAAGGATAGGAGTACAGGCTCCCGTCGCCCCAGGTCGGATGGTATCGTACATCTTTCACTTTGTCGTGGATGTTTCCCTTTTTAGGCGTTTGCACCAACACATTCCCTCTCGTCGTAAACCTTTGCAGATTTTTGATGAAGCTGAATAATGAGACCGTCACCATTGAATTGAAGAATGGCACGACCATCCAAGGCACTATTTCTGGTACGTCGTCTGTAAATTGCAGGCATTTGGTGCACCATTTGTTTTTCCCCAGTGTTGTTTGCATCCTTCTCAAAATAGCGCCAGTAGAGCCATTGCAAGGTGGTGAATGTTACCAATAATCTGATGAGCGTTTATATCCACTATAGGCGTCGACGTGTCGATGAACACGTACCTCAAGAACGTGAAGGTTACGCTGAAAGGCAAGAATCCCGTCTCGTACGAGAGCCTGTCCATCCGTGGCAATAATATTCGCTACTATATTCTGCCGGATGCCCTTAATTTGGACGCATTGTTGGTGGATGATGGTCCGAAAAATAAGCTGAAGCCCGGGGCGCAAGCTGGAGGACGGGGTAGGGGGCGCGGAGTTGGCGGGCGGGGTG
>NW_005803213.1:0-358 GCF_000240725.1 Microchloropsis gaditana
GACCCAGTGGGAGCCCGCCCTTCCCCCCGCCCTCCCCCACGTCCTCGTCGTCTAGGTGGAACATGTCTTCGTTCGGCATCCCCCCCGCCAAGGGAACCTCGCCCAAGCTGCCCTCCGAGACCCGCCGGGACCACCCCGACCACTTCCGACGCCGCCAGGCCAAGCGAACTTTGGCGCGAAGCAGGGCCACGGCCAAGCAGCCCGCGATGACAAGGCCCGAGAAGCCCCAGAGGGAGGCGACCCAACCAAAGGCCGACTGGCAGCTTGCCGTCTCCACCGACACGGGCGCCGCTCCCCTTTCCTCCGCCCGCACCGCCCGGGCCAGCATGCGCAATTCTTTCCTGGAACCAACCTTCCG
>NW_005803213.1:373-709 GCF_000240725.1 Microchloropsis gaditana
CCCCACGGCGAAGGCGGAGGCCAAGGGGGGGAAGGGCCCGAGAGCGAGCATGGAGAGGGACCAGAGGATGGTGCTGGTCAAGATGGTGCGCCACTCCCCCAGGCGGTGGGCGAGCTCGGCCGCGCAGAAGGCGAAAACGATGTACACGTCCACCTTGAGGAGGAGGGAGGGAGGGAAGGAGAGAGGGAGGGAGGGAACGAGGGAGAGAGGGAGGAAGGGAAGGTTGAATGGGAGAAATACAACGCCGGAGGAGGGTCGAAGTGAAGACAACCGAGACAGAGCACCGCGGGAGTCAATCGCTCGCCGCCCCCCTCCCTCTCTCCCTCCCTCCCTCCC
>NW_005803213.1:719-1003 GCF_000240725.1 Microchloropsis gaditana
GTTGGCCTCCGCCTTCGCCGTGGGCACGCAGGGCAACCAGGGCGACGGCCTGGAGCTCCTCGTCTCTTCCCTGGTCGTCCTGGGTCTGACCGAGACCTTCGTCTTCCTCCCTTTCATTCCCGTCTTCCACCACCGCTTCCGCCGGAAGCACGGCTGGGAAGCCTTGGAAACCGAGGACACGGTCGCCAGCGTGTGGACGACGACATGGGCCGCAGGCCATTGCCTTGGCCCGCTGGTAGGGGGATTACTCCTGGATACCCTCCCCCCCACCCCCGCCCTCTCCT
>NW_005803213.1:3588-3774 GCF_000240725.1 Microchloropsis gaditana
TGACACCTTCCATCTTTTCCGTCGTCTTCCTCTTGTCCTTACTGAGGGGTCCACCGAGGCGCGCGCGGAGCCTGCCGCCTCCTCCTCCTCGGAAGAAACAGACCTAAGTCCGCTTCGCGAGGATCAATATACCAGTCTTCAGGAGAGTCCCTTGTCGTGTCCCCTGCCACGTCCATGCATTCCCTC
>NW_005803213.1:3784-7947 GCF_000240725.1 Microchloropsis gaditana
CCGCGGCATCCTCAAGCCGATCTTCTTCGCGCTCTATAGAATCGACAGACATCTCTGCCAGTCCTTTGGGCTGTATTTCGGGTAGGCCTGTCCCTTCTTTCACCGCTTGTTTGATACCCGCGCCCCTAAGCGGTCAGAAATCCAGCGGGGAAGGAAAATGGGATTCCCCAAGAACCCCGAGGCAGCCTGGAATAGGTTCTTAGAATTGCGTGAGACGGTGAAGAGAGACAGAAAGGAAAATGAGGCGGAGGAGAGGGACTGTGAGGTCCCAGGAAAGGCGGCAATGGAGGACCCCTTTGATGTTAGATTGATTGACCCGGATGACGCGGAACACGCATCCGACTCTTCCGAGGGAAATTCGGACTCGTTGGTGGCCTCCTGAGAAAGCACGACAAGGGAAGGGAAAATGGAAAAGGGAGGGGGGCAAGGACGAATAGGAAGCGAAGGCGAAGGGAAGCAGGAGGAGGAGGAAACGGAGACAAGACTGCAAGCCTCTTGCATACGTAGGCACATGTATCGACGGCCAGGGAAGCAACAAGCAGTCACAGTTTCAGAATATTCTTGCTTGTCTGTGACCGATCATTGCTTTGGTGTGAGGGGTCCTTGCTCGGTTGTGACCCATT
This sequence comes from Microchloropsis gaditana, assembly GCF_000240725.1. Lineage (NCBI taxonomy): Eukaryota > Eustigmatophyceae > Eustigmatales > Monodopsidaceae > Microchloropsis > Microchloropsis gaditana. Next base: position 4,408 of record NW_005803213.1, read on the forward strand.
TTTGCCCGTCGTGTGATCAATCAATTGTGACCGCTTTTTGCGGGTCGTGTGATCGATCAATCGTGACCGCTTTTTCCCCGTCGTATGATCGATCAATGATGGGATGCTTACCGTTTCACGAGTGCCCCTCAGCCTGGCTACTACAAAATTTGGTTGCGGTCATACAACTGCTTTTATTCGCTCTGTGGTTCGCTCCCATATTCCGCTTATTTCCACGACCCATCAGCCGTTGAGACGTCACTGGAAGAAGGAGCAATACAAACCTCCCCTTTGCTTTACCTCGTGCGTAATTCGATTTGTTTGTAACTGACCACTCTCGCACAGTGCGAATGCCGTAAAAGAAAGAAAATCACAAAATACACCACATGAATCGCCAAAAGCATATCTCTGTTTTCCCAAAACGTATCTTTGTTTTCAAAAACCACATCTTTGTTTTCAAAAACCACATCTTTGTTTTCAAAAACCACATTTTTGTTTTCAAAAACCACATCTTTGTTCTCAAAAGCCATATCTTTGTTTTCAAAAACCACATCTTTGTTTTCAAAAAACTCATCTTTGTTTTCAATAACCACATCTTTGTTTTCTAAAAACTATCCGTTTCCATCTTGTGCAATGAACGGTGATTATTTTGTACCTCGACTGAACTGATTACCACAGCCCTTGTTTTTTTGACACCACTCAACACTTCTTTATCTCTTCGGGGATACTTTTGAAGTCTTTCTTGGTTGTGATACGGGGAAGCCTAAAGGTGATCTACATCACAAGATACCTCATACATTGTGCTTCTTTCTCACCAGAGTATATTCTCTGTGTATGGTTGCGTTCTAGTACTCGTTGCGCTTCTACCTGACAACTCGCGAGCTTTTCTTGTTCATTGTCCACACTCAGCACCGCCCAAATATTATCTAGTAAAATTACAAAGTCATGAGTTTTTGATTTTCGTGTACATATTCATGGCCGACCTGAAGTTACGGAAAGCCCCACAGCTCAGTTTCTTACCACCCTACCCGTCGGACGCTTGAAAGCAAATCCACAGGCGCTCCATCAAGCCCTGATTCACCGCATTTGAGTATGAGATCTCATCAAGCGTATTTCTTAGTTGCCCTCCTGGCCTTTGCAGGCAGTCCCACCGCTGTCTCTCAAGAATGTCCGCGGCTTAACCTCAAAGCCCAAGTACGGCCGACTGCGAAGCGCGGAATCCTGGCTGGTAAGGGCAAGGGCATGATTACTGTCAAGCTCAATAGCAAAGATCCCGTCGACGATGTGGAGTTCCAACTGAATTTGCCCAATGGCTTATCGGTAGAGCGAGCAGTGATGCGTCCGTCCACAAAGCCCTTTACGCCCCCACAAATTGTTCAGAATCCGGATGGAACGACTGCTATTTACTGGCTCGGCATCGATTTTACCAAACCTAAGGGGGGAAAACGACGCTTTCGCGTCAAGGTAAAGGCTGACGAGTGTGCTCCAGAGACGTTGACAATAGATGCTTTCGCTTATCTAGTGAATGCTACAGCGGCCTCGTGCATCACGTCGACCAACTCCGCAATACTAAGCGTGCGATACCCAAAACACAAAAATGCGGCGACTTGCGCGCCGACACCCGCTCCCTCTGTCAATCCTGCGCAGCCTTTCGTGCTCTTTCGTGAGGGGCAGCGATGCTCCGAGGCGGGGCGCCTGGCCCCTTTCGAGGACCGTCGTCTGTCGCTGTCCTCGGGACATGGAGGAGACGGCCCAGCTCAGCGACATTCTGGAGATCGAGACCTGCAATCCATCGATAGCCCGGAGGCTTGCTACGCCTATTGCTCGCTGAACGCGGGAGAAGAAACGCCCTTCTTCTTCAACTGGAATACCGCAACAAGTCAATGCTTCTGCTGCGGCTCAGTGTGCACGCCCTTCATCTTCGATCCGGATTACAATGTATACGAGGTTCTCTTGCCCACGACTCCAGTGCCTACGGCTGTGCCTACCAGCGCTGTAGTCCCAACGCCCGCTCCATCCGTTACTGGATGCGAGCCATTTATCCCTGACCCAGAAGAGGGATTCACATCTTATTTGTGCGGCGCCTATAGAGCCTGTATCGGGGTTCTAGTTGCGATGGAGGGAATTCCAGATTTCACGAACTGCGCGCTAACGTGCAAACGATTGGGAGCGTTTTCCCTCTCAACTTACAATAGTTTGACTGAAAGCTGTCGTTGTAGCTTCACGGACGGTCCCAATGTTATGACTCCCTCTGAAAACGACATTCTTGTCGCACTCGAACCTGAATTCAACCCTCCTGCTGTTTTGGAGGAGTGTCCAGAAGTCCGACCATAAGGGAGGTCGTCATCGAAGCAGATGACCAAGTAAGCCGATGGTCATGCGACGTAATTCCGTCTCTGTCATTGGTGCTACTTACCAACTAAGAGAATACAACTTTCCGCCTCGAATTCCTTGAAACATACGTACATGTCATTTAAATTGCTATCCCCCCTCTGCCCTTTGAGAAATTCTGAGAATCGTCATGGACAAGGATCAAAGAGTAGGACCTTTCAAGCACTTCTCACGGAAAGGTGATGCTACCGACAAAATATTTGGGGATACTGGATCAGTAGCAAGAAGAAGGGAGTGGGCCCTTCTATGCCTCCGAGAGATACACTGATATTATTATTACACTATACAAAGATCCTGACTAAGCAAGAAAAAGTCATAGGCTTCTTATGTGCGTTATGGGGAGAAACTAATGTAACAACTCGAATCCTTCTAGTATTCTAATGAGATTACAAAGAAGCAAGAATGTTTATCGTTTTCCCTGTTGAAGTACTAAAAATAGAGGATATTCTAGACCCTCAGCATGAAGACGATTTCAGGTGGGGATACGATCGCCTTTCCCAAAGGTGGTCCCAGGCGAAGGAACGTGCTGGACTAAGGTTAGGGCCAGGGTTAGCATGCATCCACGGAAGGCAAAAAAATGTCGCCTGTTGGTTCAACGGCTGCTCATGATATTTGTCCCTTAGGCGCGTAGCTACCCAGGGCTGTTGTTACCGCCCCAAAGGAGGGCTCCGGAAAGGCGAAGACTGAGGATATTTGGTGCACGCACATCTTTTCGTCTGAGCAGTGTTCCGAGCCATCAAAGTCCGCGCTGCTCTCAACGACTTTTGCGAGGATCTGCCAGCGAGACCTGGAAGGGTTGGAATAAGGGTTCCTCTTCCTTCTTGTCTGACACCTTCCTTCTTTTCCGTCGTCTTCCTCTTGTCCGTTCTGAGGGGTCCACCGAGGCGCGCGCGGAGCCTGCCTCCTCCTCCTCGGAAGAACCAGTCTTCAGGAGAGTCCCTTGTCCTTTCCCCTGCCACGTCCATGCATTCCCTCTTTTTCGCGGCATCCTCAAGCCGATCTTCTTCGCGCTCTATCGAATTGACAGACATCTCTGCCAGTCCTTTGGGCTGTATTTCGAGGAGGCCTAACCCTTCTTTCACCGCATGTTTGATGCCCGCGCATCTACGTGTACATGTGCATGTACCAAGGTCGTTGCTAATGTGAGGGTTCTCTGATGCTGCCCTTGGG
>NW_005803213.1:8666-9035 GCF_000240725.1 Microchloropsis gaditana
TGAAGTGACCGGGTGGCGGCGTCCGTCAAATGCTTCCTTTTCTGCTTCTCTCCTCCATCAATTTCATCATCCATCTTCCCTTTTTTCTTCCTCCCTCCCTCTCTCCCTCCCTCCTCGCCTCCCCAGCAACTTACAGACTGCACGGGAACGGCCTCTCCTTCTCCCTTCCCGGCTACGCGTCCTACATCCAGGAACAAGCAGACGACCTTCCCCTCTACATATTTGACAGTCGCTTTATCGAGAAATGCCCTAGACTCGCCGACGATTACGTCCCCTTCCTCCCGCCCTTCTTCCAGAAGGTGGGACGGCCCCGCTTCTTCCCTCCCTCCCTCCCTCCCTTCGCTTCCCCCTCTTTCTCTGCCCTGTCTC
>NW_005803213.1:9045-10720 GCF_000240725.1 Microchloropsis gaditana
AAACCACCAGGAAACCTGCTGTGAAAGACGGAGGAGGGAGGAGGGACTGTGGGTAAGCAAATGCAGAGAATGGTAGTGCTGGAGGGTTTGATATAGATTGTCAGCTCGTTCCTCAGGAATCAAAGCTCTTTGAAGCTCTGGGAGATGCGCGGCGAGCAGCAGGTGGGCACGGTGCTTGCCGAGGGGTACTCATTCCAGAGTCCCGAAGACAAAAGCCTGCTCTCCCGCCACACGACACGATTGGCAACAGTCCACGGTATAATTACGCGTCGTGCATTTTGATGATCCTTTTCACGTACCTATGGCGGCTTTCCAAGCTCTGAGTGTCGAAACCCTGTCCTTCATTCCACCTATGCCGCTACTGCGTCTGGCCACGTCCTTGTTTACCCCTTCGCATCGTGCATGCTAGCTGAGTTTGTCTCTGATGTAGAAAAAGAAATGGTGAAGTAAACGGGCGACCTCGCGTGATGAGATGGCAGTGCCACGGCGTGAGTCTAGGGGAACACTGACACGCCTCTTTTCTGAGCTTCACTGGCGACGTGGGCGAGGGAGAGACGCACGATTGCCACCCGGACAAGGCGCATTGCACGACCCCTTCCATGGTCGTGTGATTGTTCATGAGCCCTCAGTGCAATAAGGGTGTGTTGTCACGAAGAGGCTTGCAGGCTTCGGAAACAATTACGATAAATTCAACGAACTATCATCCCCAGGCAGCGAGGGAGCAATCGTTCGTTCTCAGGATGTACACATTCCTCTCTCATTCCATTACCTAGAGCACACACAGCCATGAATGCACCTCTTCATGACCACAGCGCTCTAACCCTGGCGGGAAGGGCAGCACACTCAGCAGTCATTGTCACAGGGTCCAGGAACGAGCCCCCTTTCTCGCCTCTCACGGGCAGTAGCAGTGCAACTTCGCAACCTCCCCCCCTCCCCCGCCCAAGTCCTCAAAAAAAAAGCACTCCCACCGACAAACGAAAAATTGTGACGAGTGTGGATAGCGTAGAGCCTCTTAGGAAAAAGACAATCGCTACAGCTGGCGTCAAACGGGGCAGACACCCCTACGGTGTGCGGCCTCTGGGAAATTATTGGACGGAGGGGATGCCCGATGTAAGATGGGGGGTATCTTGACTGGTATATATCATTATTATTACTATTGTTATATTTTATGATTTTATGACACTGGCATATACGTAGGACATGAAGCCATGTGCGTGAGGACCTAATTTTCGTGCGTGACGGGGATCCTTTGTAAAAATCTGGGAACCAAGCTGTCTTTGACCAGGCTTGTTGTGGATTCCCGTGCGTGTGGTTCCGTACCGAGCAGGGTCCTCCGATTTTCCCGGCGCGTCGATCCCCTATCTTGACCGTTTGTAGGCTGAACACATTCCCACCGCAATGAAACATCCTCTAGGACATAGAGCGTCGGCAGAAGGGCTTGGGTCTCCGTGCCTTTGCCACCCTGGCCGACGATGTTTTGGTCCACTCCGTCCTCTTCGTCCTCGACGCCGTCACCTTAAGTCGTCTCTCCCGGTGTTCCCGCGCCTGGTACGTCTACAGCCACGCGTACACTGACGTGTGGAAGGCCCTGGTGCTTGGCAAGCTGGCGGAAGGGTGAGGGAAGGAGGGGAAAAGGGGTGGAAAGGGGGAGAGAGGGAGCGAGGGAGGGTGGGAG
>NW_005803213.1:10730-12372 GCF_000240725.1 Microchloropsis gaditana
GGCTGGGCAGTTCATTTCCCCTTCGCTCATAAAGCTATGGTCGACTATGTTAGCCCAGAATCGCTTCCTAATAAATGTATTCGGGCTCATTCAGGTCTTGCGCGCTTGACGCGACCCTGGAACAAGGAAACACGCGCCTATGTCCGAAAGACCGGTATCCAGACACACCGCCATGGAATTCAAGGCATGACAAAAGATTGTAAAGTGGTCGAACTTATTGCTGGATGGACTCGTAAGATGATTTTTAGACGAATTTAGAAAGAATAATGCTATTTTGTTTCTAACTTGCATCACGTTACTGTCTGTTTCTAAAGCAAATGATTTCTCCGACTATGTGCACGACTTAGGAAGAGACAGCTTCCGGCCCTGCCGCTGGAGAGCTTTTCGAAGAGGTTTGGCTCTGTGTGCAAACATTCCCATCGGAAATTGTCCGCAATCGAATGGGACCTCGTATGTCCCCCTCCTTCTCCACTATGACCACTTGTCCTCTCTGTGTAATGTCAATGAGGCCCTCCTTGGCCAAGCGAATGGCCACCGCTCGCACACGAGGCATGTATGCTCGCCAATTTGAGGGGCACAGGACGCGAGGGACTTCGGATGGACAAATTGTTCTACAGGGACCGCGCCTGGTCGTGAGCGCTAGAATGGTGCTGCTAATCTGAGAGTCGGTTGGTGGTGAGGCAGAGGAGGAGGACGTGACCGTGGACGAGGGGCGGGATGCAATATAAGAGGATGAAGTAGGAACTTTGGGCGTCATTCCGGGTTTTGCTTTCCTCATGCCTTCCGAAAGAGCAAGTTTAGGGATGGGAGAGGAGGGGGGGAGAGGAGGTTAAAAGGAAAGGAAATGCGTATGTCCAGCTCTCAGATCTTTAAAACAAGCAATAAGTCCTGTCTTGATCTGCATATTTGATTAAGACCCACCCCACAGAAGAAAATTGTCCGAGAACTTGCATATGCCCGCATCACCGAGGGCGTGATACGATCTCTAAAGGGCTCGAGCCGCCGGGGCAGGTGGTTAACTTAAGCGTCTCAACGGCTTGTGGCTTTTTCGCGTCGCAATTATGTCGGAACAATTACGTGCGACTCCCAAGGGTCTATAGTCAGCAATAATTCTAAGATCGTACACAGGCAAGCATGAACCTTACACAGCCAAGGAAGGATTGTATGCAGCCAAGCATGGATCGAATCCAGCCCAGCAAGGATAAATTCCAGCCCAGCAAGGACTGAACCCAGCCAAACAAACATCAATTTCGGTTGACGTGATCCATCCTCACCGAGGATCTACTTTGCATTCTTTGATTCATTGCTCCGTGTGGCTGCTTATGCCATAAAATTGTCGTTTTACTGTCGGTCCCCCTGACGTTGACATACTTGCCTACGTTTTCACGCGCCACGCAGGTCATAGGAAGTCAGGGGACGGACAGGATGGGTTTCCCTCCATCTCTCTTATCTGCACAGTCATTGTTATAGTGTTCTTCTTCTCCCTGATGACCTCTTTTTCTCCACATGCTTTTCCCAGAAATCTTCCATGCGGAAAATCCCTCTTTATCATTGCCCTTTTCCTCCTCCTCCTCCTCCTCCTCCTCCTCCTCCTCCTCCTCCTCCTCCTTTTCCTCCTTTTCCTCCTCCTCCTCCTCCTTTT
>NW_005803213.1:13294-14312 GCF_000240725.1 Microchloropsis gaditana
GGACGGGTAGCGCAAAAGTAAGGGAGAGGGTCAAGGAGCCAGGGTCAAGGCGAGAGGAAGGTAGATTAAGGTGGCGAGAAAGGAGCTTCAGGTGAGGGGAAGAGAGGTAAAGGTGAGGGAAAGAGAGCTTAAGATATGGGTTAAGGTAAGGAGAAGTTAGGGTGTAATAGGCTCTCTGACGAGGCTCGACGTTGGACAAGAGGAGATGAACGGCGACGAGAGGGGGAGCGGGAGGAAGGGAGGGAGGGGGAGGGGTTGAGGAAAGGAGCGATGGAGGCAAGAAAGTATTTTACGTGAAAAGAAAAGACTGCGCCTGGTGGGGGGTGGAGGAAAGGCTGGTACAACGAAGTGAAGGGAGAAAAGAGGGGAAGAGGGAGGGACGGAGGGAGGGACGGAGGAAGGGACAGAGGGATGGAGGGAGGAGGGGAAGCAGGACATTACCGTATATGCCCCTCGCTCCAAGGACGCTGGACACGGTCGGCTAATTGCTCGACAAACCACAGGTGTTTTTGCCTACAGAAGGAGGAGGGAGGGAGGAGGGAGGGAGGGAGGGCGCGAGAGAGGGAGGGACGAGGAAGGTCAGGGATGAGGAGTCTCCGACTGCATTGAAGGAGGGAGCGAGGCAAGAGAAAGAGGGGAAGGACGAGGAAGGGTAAAAGCAAGGAAGAGAGCGAGGCAGAAGGAGAGTCAACGGAACCAATGGCATGCACCGGAAAGGAATAGAGAAGGGGGGAGAAGAGGAAGCGAGGCAGGGAGGGAGGAAGAGGGAAGGTCCAAGGATTGCACTGGAAAGAAATAGAGAAGGGAGGGGAAGAGGAAGCGAGGTAGGGAGGAGGGAGGAAGAGGGAAGGTCCAAGGGACGTACCGGAAAGGAAGAGCGATCACGGCCGCGAGGTCTTTAAGGGTGGTCGCCTCCTTAACATGGATGGGAAAAGAGGCGGGAAGCCACTCGATGTCTCCCTCCCGAGCGCCCATCAGGGAATAGAAAGCCGGAGAGAGGGACGTTGGTGGGGGGGGG